>NW_007728154.1:223072-277780 GCF_000696425.1 Galeopterus variegatus | reverse complement strand
TTGAGAGAATAATATTAAGTGAAACAAGTCAGGCAGAGAAAAAGAAATACCACATGTTCTCACTTATTGGTGGGAGCTAAAAATAAATAAATAAATTCACTCACACACACACACACACAAAAAAAAAAACCGGGGGGGGGGGAAGATATAACAACTACAATTTTCTTCGAAGTTGTTACAACAAGCAAACGGAAAGGACATTCCTGGGTGGGAGGGGGGAGAGGGAGGAGGGAGGGAGGTTTCAGTGACGGGTCATAATAATCAACCACATTGTATATTGACAAAATAAAAATTTAACGGAAAAAAAAAATCATTCATGATCTAATCTCAAACATTACCTATAAAGGATTTGATTAAAGTTGAGAATCTTTGAAAAAATATTAACCAGTGATTAAATACGGTGGAGAGAAGTTGATTACTAATCAATAAGCTAATAAGGCCTGGAGTTTTAAGAGATCTGAAACCTTTGTGTGTGTGTGTGTGTGTGTACACATGTGTGCACACACTTGTTAAAAGATAAATAGATAATTTTCAGAATTATTTCATAATGTTACCTTTACAAACATACTAGCTAACTCTGGAAACCGTTCTAAAATGCTGGTACCTCAATATCTTGGAAGAAAATTATGTCATTCAAGTCAGTAGGACATAATTGACTTTATTTTTAAGTGTCATATAGAGCCATCCTGATAATTATGTTCCAAAGCTCCTAAGCTCACTGTTGAATTCTATCCAAGCCAATACCACTCTGCTTGCACAATAGTTTCGAATTTTTGCATAGAACGATAACATTGTAGAAGTGGGGATGGCAAAGTCACTGTGCCCCAGCGATGTCCATGATTAAAAAGAGGTGACATAGATATCTGTAAGAAGTTGAATGTGTTGCCACATTTGCAAAGATTTTAGTTTCAGTACAGACCATTGCACTTTATAAGTCTCTCATTCTTTCATTCAATAAACATTAAGGGGCTCACAGGCCCATTATGTGCTGGGACTACAAGAAGAGACCTTCACCATGTGATCAAACCTAACATTTCTAATATTGGCTATCGGTAATCAGATCAAATGTCATAATGTACCTCCTGCTGTGATGCACTAAGAAGGACATGTTATCACCCTTGTGGTTCCTTGCCAAGTGTGTCTAACCTGAATCTAATCATGAGGAAACAATCAGATAAATTCAAATTATGGGGCAATATGCAAAACTTGAACTCTGTAAAAATGTCAATCCCTAGAAAGAAAAAAAAAGGCAGAGAACTGTTGCAGGATAAGGAGATTATAGAAACATAATAATTAAATACAATGAATGATCCTTGATTGGATCCTAAGTGATTTTTTTTTCGAGCTGTAAAGGTCATTGTTAGGATAATTGGGAAGTTTAAATATCCACTCTATATTATATGATAATATTGTATTAATATTACATTTTTTAATGTGATGATATATAGAGAATGTCTTTATTCCTAGGAAATGCATACTAAAGTATTGAGGCAAAGTGTCTGCCTAAAGCTTACATTCAAATGGTTCATTGAAAAGAGATTTTATATCTATATATTAATAAATATATTAATATTTATTATATATTTCATACTATATTTACTTTCTATTTTATTAATAGATATAGCAATATCTATATTATGTGTATATTATATCTATATGTATAAGACTATTATATTAATTTCCTAGGGCTGCTATAACAAATTACCACAAATCATGTGGCTTAAAACAAAACAAGTTATTCTGTCACAGTTCTGGAGGCTGGAAGTCTGAGTCTCAGGGTGGTGGCAGGGCCACACTCCTTCTTAAGCTTGCAGGGGAGGATTCTCCCTCACCCTTTCCAGCTTCTAGCTGCTGCCAACAGTCTTTGGCATTCCTTGGTTTGCAGTTGCATCACCCCAATCTCTGCCTTCATCTGTACACGACATTCTCTCTGTGTGTCTCTGTCCAAATTTCTCTCTTCTTATAAGGACATCAGTTGTTAGATTAGGGCCCACCCTAATTCAGTGTGACCTCATCTTAACTTGATTATATCTGCAAACACCCCTGGGTAGACATGAATTTTGAGGGGGCACTATTCAATCCAGTACGGTATAGAAAGATTTTATAGAGGGGGGGGGGGATCGGAAAGGGGCAAGTACCATGCAGCAAAATGTTAATAAATGGTGAATTTTGTGGGAGTTATGTAAGTGTTCCTTGTACCATTCTTTCAAATTTTCTAGATTGAAATATTTCAAAATAAAATTAAAATGTTGGGAAAAATACTATACGAAAAAAAAAAAAAAAAGACATTGCCTTTGCCCTTAAGGCTATGTCCATGTTATGAGGACTTGGTGGAGCAACATGCATCATGATGAGGTCAGTGCAGGGTGCTGCAGGAACAGGGCCACAGGGCCAACGGTGCTAAGTCAGCCTGGGAGAGTTAGGAAGGGTTTCCCTGGGAAGTGACACCCAATGAACTGTGCTTTGAAGGACAGTGTAGGGGTCAGCAGCAGGGATGAGGGTGCATTTGAGGACTTGCCAGTCGGCCAGAGTGGTTGGACCAAAGGGTATGTGTGAAAAAATGGTGGCAGCAGAGAGGCAGGAAGCCTCATCCCGGACATGGCTTCCAGAGAACCAGCTTCCACCGTGATGACCAGCAGGTGCCATGGTGGGACTGTGAGCACGGAGCAGCCTGGGCAAATTTGGGTTTGAGGGCTGGGGATATGGACAAGCCTGTAGATAAACCAGTTGGGAGACTGGTGGGACAAGGGGACAAGCCTGAGAAACAAGGCTGAGAAGAGTAGAGAGACAGGGCAATACATAGTCAGCACGAGGCAGAAGTTCAGGGGCAAACTTTTATTTTTTTGAGAGGAGAGAAACTTAAGCATGTGCATATGCTGAGGAGAAAGAGCCAGCAGAGAGGGCATGGCTGGAGAAACTAGAGAGCAGTGATTGATGAAGCAAGTCTGGAGCCTGAGGACCTGCAGCACAGGCCGAAAGAGCACTGTTCTCACGGAGATGCTGACGTGGTGCTGGAGGAGAGGGACGGCATGGACCTCGGATGCTCTCAGGACCTCCTGGGGGACAAAGGAGAGGAGGACAGAGCCCAGGCAGGGTCAGAACCATGGAACACTGTGACTGGGGTGGACAGGAGGAAGGAGCGCGAGTTAGCCAAAAAGATGCAAAAATAAGAGTCATGCATGAGGGAATTTGGAAGCAAAATGATCAGCATTGGTCAGAATGTGGAGCTGGAGGGAAAGCTGGGGCCTATTATTGACTCAGGGGATCAGTATCCATCCTTAATAAAACACGACCTCTCCCGGCCCCGTCCTCAAGTCCACCTGGGTGGGGGTGTTAGGTTTCAGCATCAACCGCTACAAAGGCTGCATCAATACATTTGTGGCCGGGATTCCCAGAAAACATGTTTCCGTTGATACCACTGATACAGTGAGTTGGGTTAGTTGGGTAGCCCTGGAGAGCTTTTTTGTGTGTCTGTTTATGAAAGGGAAGAATGTTTTCCTTCCTTGTATTACATTTAGCTGTTAAATATCCAGGTGTTCCCACACAGGGCTGCCTGCTCCCTGGTGAGAGTGCCATTTGCGTGCCTTCACATGGTTCCCTGACCTGCATCCTTCCAGACTGGAATCCAATATAAAAGAGCAATCGTCTCTGCTCCAGCGTTCCTATAAAAGTCCAGTCTAGACCAGTTTAGGGAAACATGATTGCTGACCACTCAGGCCTGCATCGTACATTTTCACTGGAACTACCTGGCAGAGAGTGGCAAAGAGGGGTCCCCACTGAGGGAAATGTGGGCAGAGTTAACAGGAAATGATCAGTGAATCGATGCCAAGTAGCCAACATCACAGAAGTTCATAGCATCTGGCTCATCCAGAGACCCAAGGTAGGGTTCTAAAAATCTTTTTAAAAAAGATTTCATAGTTATAGATTCACAGGAACTTGAAAAAAATAGTACAGGGAGATCTAGTGTATTCTTCACCCAGTTGACCCCAGTGGTTACATCTTACATAATCATAGTATAATATCAAAATCAGGAATGCGACATTGGTACAAGGCATGTGCATAGTTCCATGCCATCTTGTCACATATGTAGATTTGTGTAGCCAGCAATGCAAGTAACATGCAGGACTATTCCATCACCACAAAGGTCTCCCTCATGCTACCCCTGGACAGTCATACTCACTCCCCACCTCCCACCAGCCCTAAGCCCTGGCAACCACTAATCTGTTTTCCATTTCTAATTTTGTCATTTTGAGAATGTTATATAAATATCATTCCTTTTCGGGCCGGCCCGGTGGCGCACTGCTACAGTGCGCAGCTTGGGAGCGTGGTGGCACCCCCGCCGAGGGTTCGGATCCCACATACAGACCGGTTCCCGCTCACTGGCTGAGCGAGGGGCTGGTGCAGCACCGAGGGTTGCGATCCCGTTGCCGGTCCCGGTCCGGTACGGGCACGACACTGAGGGTCGCGGTCCATTGCCGGACACGAAAAAAAGACAAAAAGGAAAAAAAAATATATCATTCCTTTTCGGGCCGGCCCGGTGGCGCACTGCTACAGTGCGCAGCTTGGGAGCGCGGTGGCACCCCCGCCGAGGGTTCGGATCCCACATACAGACCGGTTCCCGCTCACTGGCTGAGCGAGGGGCTGGTGCAGCACCGAGGGTTGCGATCCCGTTGCCGGTCCCGGTCCGGTACGGGCACGACACTGAGGGTTGCGGTCCATTGCCGGACACGAAAAAAAGACAAAAAGGAAAAAAAAATATATCATTCCTTTTCATTGCTGAGTAATATTCCATAGTATGGATGTACGATAGTTTGTTTAACCTCTCACATTTTGAGGGACATTTAGGTTGTTTCCAGTTTTGACCATTACAAATAAAGCTGTTATGAACAATTGTACACAGGTTATGGTGTGGACATAAATTTTCATTTCTCAGGGATAAATGCCCAGGAGTTCAATGTTAGATCATGTGGTAAGTTTATATTTAGTTTTTTTTGTTGTTGCACCTGGTACCAGGATCCAAACCCTTGACCTTGATGTTTAGGTTTTAAAGAAACCACCAAACTGTTTTCCAGAGTGGATGTAACGCTTTACATTCCCACCAGCAATGTATAAGAGATCAAGTTACTCTGTATCTTGTCAGCATTTGGTATTATTACTATTTCTCTATTTTAGTTATTCTAACAGGTGTGTTGTGACATCTCAATGTGGTCTTAATTTGCAGTTTCATAATGGCTAGTGATGTTGAACATCTTTCACACACTTATTTACCATGGTATATCCTCTTCATTTGAATGTCTCCTCGTGTCTTTTGCCCATTTTCTAATTAGGTTGTTTGTTTTTAGAGTTCTGCGAGTTCTTTCGGTAGAGTTTTTGAAGGCTCTTAAATATCACTCTTCCAAGTACAGAACCAATTCCAATTTAGCTCTAACCAGCAGAGTGTTAACTCTAAACCCGTCCTTGCTTCAACATGGATGCAGAATCCAATTCTTGATCATTCAACATGGGCATTTTCACATTACAAAATATTCTGCTGCATCCTCCTCTCTTCCCAGGCTGTTCCCTGAACCTTACCCCCATGCTCATGTCTCCAGAGCAGCCTGGACTTTAGCCTCTAGACTTCCTCCTGACTTCATAGTCTGCTTTGTGAGCTGGAACCAAACTTTGGGAATTATACTTCTTTTCCAGGCTCCACACGCTTTGATAAGCAAAACATAAACGTTAGTTGGTTCCTGTGCACTTGGCCCCTGTGCACCAGCCAGCTTATAATTTGTCTCCTATCCCAAAAGGCACAGAATAAATGGGAAACAGCAGGAACTTGAAAATGTGACCCCCTAAAAACAGTGCCCCCCTTGGAACATCACCAATTTGCAGCCACAGGAAGGAAATTTAAAAATGTGGGAGAGAAGGCCTCCAGGAAGAAGTCTTGGGTACACTGTACACCACACGGGACAATAGCCTTCCCTGATGTACTCAGAGTCTTTGGCAGGTTATTTTTAACCACCACATTATAAAGTAAATGTTTGCATTTTGATAAGTGTACTGTCCTCTGGCTTGTTCTAAACTCTGGTCCGGGAGATTACCAGAAGAGCCTAGGAGTGCTATGCAACAGGGAACCTGGGTGAGTGAAATATAATAATCACTTAGCTGCCAGCTCTGATATCCATGACAGATCAAACAATCAACTTGCATTGTGTTCCACTGCTTGCATCACCTGGTCATGAGTTGTCGGTGGAATTTGTGGAATGGATTGTTTTCTGGGAGTCACCCAATATCCCTGAACAATGGGAGCACACATTCTTAGTTTTATGTAAGAGCTAATAAGGAATGTTCCATCCACCTGATCAGGAGCAGCGAGTCGTCGCTGATGCCAGCCTGCTTCCCTTCCTTCTCTCCCTCTTTCCCCTTCGCTTTCTCCTCTGCCTCCTCTCTCAGAAAGAAAGAAGGGGGCAGGGAGGGAAGGAGGAGAAAGATAGATCCATCATGCAGAGGCCCCTAAAAGAGTGGCACCACAGGTTGGAGGGAAGATAAAAATGAAATATGGAAAATAAAAAATACGCCGGGTTTTTCACTTCATAGAATTTGCTTTTCTTTATTGTTTTTTCTCTGTGAGTATCCTTCTAGAAAAGGGCATTAAAGGACGAGATAACTGTTGTGAGATCCTACTTTATTCATGTATTGAGAATTAGGAGCTGAGAAGGAAGTTTTCTCGGACTATAACATTTCAGGGGTGTTTTTGGTTGAATGTAACAGAAAACCCAACTTCAACTGCGTAAAACAATAAAAGAGATTGATTAACTCAGCACTGGAAAGTTCAGTAGTGACTTCCCAGGCATTTTTTCTTTGCCTTTTATGGTGTCGATTTCAAACTAAGCCTGGCTTCATATTTCAGTGTTCATTTCCAGAAAAAGGCCAATTCCTTCCCACAACTTCTAAAGGGGAGACCTGTTATTAATGCTGGTTGGGTCACCAATGACCAAACCCTCTCTGGCCAAGGTAATATCACGTGAACCAATCCCCGTGGCAATGGTGGTGGGATTCCCTGTTGATTCAGACCCTGTGGCTGCTTCACAAGGAAGGAAGGGTGAATGGATATTGGGGTAACAAACATAATGCTCACCACTGTATCTCCTAAAAAATTCATTCTAATTCCTGCACAGATGATTAAAATTCCTCTAAGAGAGCATCAAACCTCTCCTTCTGAAATTTGAGATAAAATTAAAATAGTAACAGTGAATTAGTCTACACTGAAATGTGTTGCAGGAACAAATTTTTAAAATCAAAAATGTTAGGTGAGCTAAGAAGTAATTTTATTTCTCTATAATTGAATTAAATTAACTCATAAGCCCCACTTTCTTTTTTTTTTTTTTTTCCTTTTTATCTTTTTTACTGACCGGTAATGGGATCGCAACCCTCGGTGTTGCGCCCGCACTGTGCTCAACCAGTGAGTGGGAACCGGTCTCCACATGGGATCCGAACCCTCGGCGGGAGCGCCACTGTGCTCCCAGGCGGCGCACTCTCCAGTGTGCCACTGGGCCGGCCACATAAGCCCCACTTTCTACTTGGCATTAGAAAACTATCTTTCTTTTTTTTTTTTTTTTAATTTTTAATTTTTTCCTTTTTGTCTTTTTTCGTGACTGGCAATGGGATCGCAACCCTTGGTGTCGCGCCCGCACTGCACTCAACCAGTGAGTGGACTGGTCTCTATATGGGATCCAAACCCACGGCGGGAGCGCCACCGCTCTCCCAAGCGCCGCACTCTACCGAGTGCGCCACCGGGCTGGCCCAGAAAACTATCTTTCTAATTCAAGATGAATTCAGTTTCTTCTTGTTTAGAACAGTCTTTCTTGAGTAAAGTCTTAGTCAAGTCAAGATTTTTCTCCTCTCTTCATTCTTTTTTTAATCTCCATCTTAAGGATGATCTTGATTCGTGGGGTTCTTATGTATAATCTTGACATTAAAGGGATGGGCAGCTGTGAGGTCCTCCTTGTGAGGTAGCCTTTCCTGAGATGTGTTTGGTTCTCGGTATCTGTCCTCACTGCCATCCACTGCTGATGCCCCCAGTCTAACCCTGCCCTTTGGCTCCCAGATCCACTCAACCATCATGACGTTCCCAGTCCATTGGCTTTCTCTCTGCCAAACTCATGCTGGGGCTTATGGGGAAGGGGGTGGGGGCTTATGAGGAAACTTCAGCTGCTCTTCTGTGCTGCTCTGATGCTGCAGGAAACATGCAGGTGGAGGTGGTCATCTAGTTCAGATGGTTTCTCTGGCTGGACCTGCCCTGTGGCCATTGCTTCTCTACTGTAGCTGCTCATGTTGGCTTAGGGCTCTCTATGAGAATATTTCCTCGAAGGATTCTTGATGGGGAGTGGAAACACAGGTCCTCCTGCTCCAAGATCTCCAAATCCATCTAAGATTTCTATCACTCTTCCCCCAGGGTTTGGGCTTTCCATTAGCCACCCTGACCAATGACTTACTCTCTTGCTCTATTTCACAGCTTCTCTTGCCCTTTTTTTCCCCCCAGTCCAGCAAAGATTTTTAAAAATCTCCTCTGGCTACTTTGGGAAGGGAGCCTTACACAATTTTGCATTCTTTTGGATCTCTTAGTTATGACATAAACTCTACTGCTTAGTAATTTTGCTCTAGGTCTGGACATTAATGGCAGACATGTGATTTGGAACTATTATCTCAACCTTAGCAATACAATAGAACTTTCTTGCAAATTAAATAATATATTCAAGCTTTGTTTCCTATAAACTTTGTTCCTGGAAATACATCTGGCACAATTTGCCTTTTGCTGGGGCTTCTGGTTCAATTCTCTTGAAAATATATGGAGATCTAATATGCACTTTTCTTCAGATTCTCATTTTTAACATCGAATAAATGGTTTGCCTGAAGTTGTCACTTGCAAGGCAAATGGGAAGGCATTTAGGGATAAATGACAACTGCTTCTGCTGTTTCAGTTGTGGGTTCATTTTATAAAGCACAGATTAACAAAGTGTTGGGTAAACATTGGGTAAAGCCTGGCTGTATACCTTTAGGGTGTGATGTTGCAACGTCATGTCCACTTCCCTTTTTCTATGGAGAATCTGCTTCATGAAGTAGCCCTACAAGTTCAGGGCTTGTAGAATAAGGCCTAGATCAGCTGCTATGACAGTTCGCAGCTGCAGCGTGAATTTTCACCTCCCAGAGTCTTGTTAATAGATACACACCTCTTAGTCCCTTCAATGCCTGAGAGTAATTCCACCGAAATGGGTGGGAGCTGCCTTCGGAGTAAAACTTGTGTATAGTTCTGCTATCTTTATTATATTTAGTGGCTTCTCTTCTTTGCTCAGCAGACATTGAAGCTGACGTTCTAGGCGAGGAAAGAAATGAACACTAACAAGGTGAAAAATATAACTTGGAGGAAGAAAACCCAGGGAAAGATTTTGTCTCTGGGCAAAGAGACAAATCACATGAGACCTTTAACTGTCACACCCAAACAAGCTTCCTATAAACTGAATATGGAGCAGAGAGGAGCAGATTAACAAGTAACACTCTGACAAGAAGCTGCTCATAAGCGTCTCTGTCCTGTGGACAGGGACCATCATGCAGCAGATGCTAGATACGGAGTAGCTGGTGTTTGGAGGGATATCCTCTTAACCAGCTTCTCAGCAGACTCCAACATATACAAAGGAAAAATTGCCAGAAATGTATTTGCTTTCCCAGATTTCCCTGGGGTACATAAAATCAGCCTGATACAGTGACTCTCTGTCTTTCTGGTGAAGTAATAATAGCTGTGCTATTTGCTTGGCTTTACAATTTCTACCCCCAACACCCTGTCACTCAGAGTGTACATACAGTAGAATCTTTTTACAATGTAGCCAATGAGATTATGGGATTTCCATTAAAACATTAGTCAAATGGTGACCTTAAAAGCACTGAACACTGGGCTGGCCGGTTAGCACAGTTGGTTCGAGTGCAGTGTTATAACAACAAGGTCAGGGGTTCAGATTCCCATAATGGCCAGCTGCCAAAAAAGAAAAAAAGGACTGAACATTGAAAATACAATCCAGTAGAATCACCCAGTAAAGTGAGCATTTTTCCTATGTCGCAACACCAGCATCATAAAGGGACTCAGCTATATGCACTGTTCAAATAAAAACAAATATAATTCATCCTGTGAAGAAGTTTGTGAGAATTTCACCTCATCACACAAATAATTTGATAGTACCCCGCAGTATGAAGAGCACAGTCTTTGTAGGCACAGCCTTGCCTTGGGTTTAAATCTCACATCGCCACTTCTTGACCCTGGCAAGATACTTACCCCTTCCAAACCTGTGCTTTCCCTCCAGTGCACTGTGCATGGTTTACAGGTGTGCCGAGAGTCTGGCCCTCTCAGCTCTTGAAGAGGTGCTATGATGTGGGAAAAAAATGAAAACATTGCCATCATGTCAGTGTCCTCATCTATCAATTATAATAGTGTTTCCTCATGAGGTTACTATAAGGATTACAGGCAGATCCTTGCAAAGTGTTCAGTACAGCACTTGGTAAGTAAATGATTACCAAATAATGGCATGTCCGGTCCATATAGTCCTCAGCCAGCCATCTAATTTAGCCAGCATTTGAAAAATGTCTAAAAGATAATTATCTCCCACTCCATTGCACAAAGAAAATGCTTAAAACCATGGACAAGGTCATCAAACAAGTATTTCCTTTCCAGGAAGGCCAGTCCATCCTAGATTTAATGATGATGGCCACTGGAACAAAGTCCAACGGCGTCTGCCAACTTGCTCTTGAAGGCTTCCTTCTTTTGCAATAAGTAGCTGGAAAAATGTAAACCCTTTAATCCCCTGTTCCACTGAGAATAATGTAATTTCCTCAAATTTGAGAGCTTGCTACAGTTCATTTCCAATATACAGGAAGAATTAGTGCCAGGATTATTATTTTTCCTCGTATGGCAGTGTTTGATGAACTATCATTTTGTTTTGTTTTACAGGCACCCTTTATAGTAGTGTACTTCTGTACTCTATGCTTTCTGTGGGGACACATGTTAGGGTAGAGAGGTGGCAAGACTGTCTATAAAAGGCAGAAGTGAAATGAATATTAAAAAACCTAAAGGCAGGGTTAGTGATTTCCCAGAGAAACTCAGTGGCAGATGTCACTGGATTCAAGAGCCATTGCTCTCATGCCTCAAACCCCTGTTTCCAGGCTTTTCCCTCTTGTTGCCAAAGGGCCAGCTGCTCTAGTAGCTCAGCAGCTTGTTGCCTGTGGGTGAGAACAGAAGTGAAGAGTATATAGGCCTTTTAGATATCACCTTAGAGAACACCATTGTGGGAAAGCTGCGAATGAGCTCACAATGGGTGCAGGATGTTTAAAAGCAACATACCCTGCAAAGATTTCGTTTTAAAAAAGAAAGTAATAAGCTTATAAAATACCACCTTCTCTCCTAAACTGAATCAGCTGTTTGGATGTGAAAAATAATAACCAAATATTGCATGCACTTTATTTTTTTAGAGGAGTTTACACATGATCTGGAAAGCTGTCAACTAAGTAGAAATTAAGGGAGTCTTACTTGAGCCAAGTTTTGTTTTTGCAACTGCAGAACACACTCCTATGTCTGGGGTAGTATCTTAGAGCACAGAGATAGGAATCTGGAGACTGGGTTTCCAATGCCTACTCTGCAACTATTTATTTCTGTGACCCTGAGCAGGACAAAAAAAAATCTTGATGCATCATTCTCCACCTGTAAAATTATTATTTATTAGGTTTAAGAGCCTATGGAGTGAAATTCAGAGACCCAGGGGTCCAATAAAGGAGATTATGCATAAAAAGACCTGGCCCAGTGCCTGGTATGCAGTGGGTACAGCTCCTGGTGGGTGTGTAGAGCACAGAATTCCAGGTTTCGAGAGCTGGGTGGAGCCTTAAGTGTTATTCTATCTCTTTCATTTGTCCGCATGTCTCCACTCTGACCCATTGTGTATTTTACAGATTTACCTCCCATAAGACAATCTCATTTCTTGTATTTCCAAGCTATGGGAGATGGGCGGGACCCTCACTGGAGGCTCCAAGTTCATGATATGTGTTTGTCACAGTCATAGCACTTACCATGTGGCAGATAAATCGTCTGTTCAGTGGTCTATCTCCCTTTAACAAAGAATTCCTTAATATACAAGGACTCTCACTTTTTGAGCTCTATATCCCCAAGACCTAGCGCAATGTCTGGTGCGAAGTGGTTGCTCAATAAATGTTCATTGTTGTCATTGTCAACCGAAACATACAGAAAGATGTAGTCCAATCTAACTGAACTTAGATTTATCTGAAGCAATAGTAAGTTATCAGAAGAGTGGTGTCCTGGTGGAGGCTGGATGATGATGGGACACCAAAGGGCAAGCACTTGTCATTGTTACCATCCCTTCTGGGGTGGCCAATATCCTTAGCTTGTGGTTTTTCATCATGGTCACGAGAGAAGTGAAATTCCTGATGGGTGCTCTGCCCATTGCCCTGGGCCTGCCTGACCCTAAATCCATTCCCGGCTCTTCCCCAGGAGATTCATCCCTGCAGGCTGCACTTCTCAGTCTCCCTAGTCAACTGGTGGCTGGGGATGATTGGAGAATAGGAGGAAGGCAAAGCTAGGATATTTCTCCCATCTCTCAGTCTTAGACAGTGTCTGGGTTGTTATTCAGATAAGAATTATTAACTTTAGATTGATTAGCACATGGGAAACATTTCCAACTAAAAGGTATGGTTATACTAATGACAATTAACAAGACTTAGGGGTTGCTCCTTAATATCCTGACCACCACGTCATTCTAAACGTCAACTGTAGAAAGTAGAAACTAGGTCTAGTAAGATATTTTAAATTAGCTATTTTATTGAGCTTGTCTAATGTTTATAGAAAGCCAGCCCACAATAGAAACCAGCCCCTCACTGAAGGTTCATAGTCATTTAATGAGTGACCCATGGTGGTAACACAAGCGTGAGGGTGACTGGGAGGCGTGCCACAGCAATTCTGTAAGAGTGACTTGGTTGTCACTGCTTCCCTACATTCATTTCCCGCTTACTGCACAGAGTTTTTGAGTCATTGAAGTTAGTTTGGGCAAGAATTCCAGGCAGGGAAAAGCAAATATGTGTGTCAGGAGGTCAAGGGGGAAGAACAGGCCAGAGGGGAGGAAGAAATGCCAAGGCGATAACAGAAAGATAATGGATGTGGGGATGGGTTACTGAGCACGATGACTGGGACAGGCGACACCCTGAGCTTCTCAGGCATCTGAGCGATGCCCAGGGTTACAATTCATCTTAAAAGAAGGTCTATGGAGCATGGATTTGAAAATATTTGGGCCACCCAGAATGGAATTTTGGGATATGGCACTATTGAGTAAAGCCATTGACAAACTACTTTTCTTTGATTTTCCTCACTGGCAGGAGCTTCTGTTTTTGTCTCCATAGTAGGAGCTGGAAGGAGTAAATTTTGCTGACAAGCATCTGTGTACAGTGGTACACTTGATGGAATTTTTATTGTGCAAAAATGGTCCTGAATGAGTTGAGAGATTACCAGGAATGTCTGGAATCTAATTAACTCTCAGTTGAACACATGGAGGTTTCATTTTAGGGTAATGTGTCAAGGTAAAGAACTTATAAAAATAAGGTATATTGATTTATTTACTTTTGCAAATATTTGAATTTTGTAATAGGCATTCATTCTCAGCTTGCTCTCAGCTAAAAAGGAAGCTGGAAATCTGTGATGTAGTGGACCAAGGGTAAGTTTTAAGAGTAGATTTTTTTTTTTTTTAAAGATGACCAGTAAGGGGATCTTAACCCTTGACTTGGTGTTGTCAGCACCACGCTCACCCAGTGAGCAACCGGCCATCCCTATATGGGATCCGAACCCATGGCCTTGGTGTTATCAGCACCACACTCTCCCGAGTGAGCCACGGGCCGGCCCTAAGAGTAGATTTTTGATTGGACGCCTAGCTCCACCATTTACTGGAGAATTATTTGAGATTAAGACTTAAATTCCTCCATGCCCCTGTTATCTCATCTGTAAAATGGATATAATCATTCTCATCCCACAGGTTTTGAGAATTAAACCAAATAATAAAGAAACTAGTTGCTGGCCTTAGGAGACCCTCGAAGTTTCAATGTCCTTCATTTTTCTCTTCTCTGTCTTATTCCAACCTGCCCCTAACCTTGCCCCAGCATTTTCTATGACTATTCTATGGATCTTATTGGGAACAGCCTTTGCTAAACTTATGAACAGTGCAGGTGACTGAAGTAGAGTGACCCTGAGAGAGAAGGGTAGGAGAAGAGATCAAGGAAATACAGAGGGGCAGATGGTGTGATTGTATAGGGTCTTGAAGGCCATCAAAAGGACTTGAGCTTCTTCTCTAAGTGAGTTGGAAGCCACTAGATGGTTCTAAGCTGAGCAGTGATGTATTTTGACTTGGTTTTGAAAGGATCACTCTGGCTGCTGTGTTGAAATATAGTATGGGGCAGGGCTGTGGAGTGAGTAGAAGGGACACGTGAGCAGAGGCAGGGGCACCAGCTAGGATCCCACTGAATAATCCAGGCAGATGGTGGCGGTAGGTCAGAGCAGCAGCGTGGGTGGTGGAAAGTAGTCAGATTGTGGACATGTTTTGAGGGTAGAGCAGTTTAGTCTTTGCTGATAGAATCAATGTGTAATGTGAGAGAGACCTTCAAATTTTTACTGGAGAAATTGGAATGATAGTGATGCTATTTGCCATAAAGGAGCAGGTTTGGGGAAAACACCAGTAGTTTAATTGTAGCCTTGTAAAATTTGAGATGACAAATAAACATCCAAGAGCAGGCAACTGAATATGTGAGCTTAGAATTCAGATGAGATGCAGGCTACAAGGAGAAATGGAATGAAGCTGAATGAAAATGTAGGATTGGAAGGTTTGTTTGTTTTTTATTCTTTAAAGATGGGAGAAATAAGAGGATGATTTTTGGTGATGAAAATAATGCAGTAGAATGGGAAAATTTGATGATGCCTGAAGGAGATAATTGCTGGAGTCATGTCCTAGATTAGGTGATAAAAGATGAGATCTAGTGCACAAATGGGGACAGCTGTGGGCAGGAACATAGCTAGTTCATCCTAGTAAAAGAAAAGATGACAAAGTATATATGAAGAGAGGGTCCATGTGGTGGTGTGAGCTTAAGGAGGTGTCTTCTCACTGCAGCTGTTGTATTGCTGAAACAGGAGGTAAAGTCAATGTGAAGTGATGGGGCTGTTGGACGTGCCAGGAGAGTAGCAAAACTGCGAAACTGACCAGGGCAGTGGAAGAATGAATGGGTTGGGGATTGCCTAGTGAGTGGATTTAGCATTACCAGGTAGCGCGAATGACCATTCCAAGCTGAAGGTCATGGATTTGAACTGGGACAGCCACTTTCATGTGTGCAAATAAAAATGTGGAGTAGGTGGAGAGATGGATTTAACCAGGACTGGGGATTTGCCAGTTGAGTATGAGGAAGTGGGAGAAGAGCAAAAAAGCTGAGCGTTTATGCAAATAACTGATTAAACTATGGTTTATGAACATGAAGATGGGTAAGGAGGGAAGTGAGCCCATGAAATGGGTGAGAATCATAAGACCCATGAATGGCAGGTCTTTATGATGGAGTCAGAGTATTAGAGGAAGAGAGCTGAAAGGAGGGAAAAGGGAATACAAATCAAAACCACAATGACACATCGCTTCACACCCACTAGGATGGCTTAATAGAAAAGACACATAATGACAAGTATTGAGGAGGATGTGGAGAAATTGGATCCCTCATACCCAGCTGGTAGGACTGTAAAACGGTGCAGTGACTTTGGAAAACAGTCCGGCAGTTCCTCAAAACGTCAAACATAAAGTTACCACAAGACCCAGCAATTCCACTCCTATATATCCATGAGAGATGAAAATATACATACTGATAAAGAATGTATCTTTGGCTCTGCTATTTATAACTTTATGTTTAAACAATGTTATTCTTAACAACTCAAATGTAGAAGCCTAAATGTCCATCAACTGATGAATAGATATATAAAATAGGGTAAATCCATACAATAGAATATTATTTGGCAATAAAAAGGAATGAAGTTTTTATACATGCTACAATTTGGATGCATCTTGAAAATATTATGCTAAGTGAAAGAAGCCAGTAGTGAAAGGTCACGTATTGTATGATATGAAATATTCAGAATAGACAAATTTATACAGACAAAGTAGACTTGTTGCCTAGGGCTGGGAACAATGGGAGGAGGAGGATGGTGTGGGGATGCTGAAGGCTAATAGGTACGGTGATTTTAGGGGGGTGATAAAAATATTCTAAAGTTGACAGTGGTGATGGTTGTACAACTCCGTGAATATATTAAAAACCATTGAATTGTACACTTTCAAAGGGTGAATTTTATGGCGTGTAAATTGCATTTCAATAAAGCTGTTACCAAAATAATAATAATAATAATAAAAAGCTAGGAGGAGGTAATCAGAGAGTGGGAGGCTTGAAATTGAGATTATGGAGGATTTGCATATTGGTAATGACAAGAGCCAGGGTCTGACCATGGAAGTGAGTAGTCGAGATAGCTTGGAGGAAGGAGGGAAGGAAGGCAGTCTTAACTGGCAAGAAAGACAGAGGCCCCGGTGCTGGAGAATCATCTGTGAGATTACGGGCATCACTAAGAACGGCGGCAGGAGTCCCGTAGGTGAGAGGTCTAATAGTGAGACAGGAGTAAAAGCCAGAGAATGAGGAGTGACCTGAGAGCTTGCAGATAACTACAACAGGGAAGCACAGCAGGTGGGAATCTGAGAGCAGGAAGTTCAAAGCTGGGGTGTGGTTATAAAGAATGTTCTGGAACTTGCATATTGGTGAAGGTCTTAATATCTTTATTAAGGACCAACTGTACTTTTCCTTCCTTTATTTATTTATTCATGCTACATGTATTTATTCTTTTCCTGGCACCGTTACTTATTCATTTGGCCATCTCTGTGGATGCGGCCAAGCATGGTAGAGCTAACTCATGATGGCCAGAGGGTCCCAGCTGCTGTATAATGATCTCCTTTCGATGAGTTTCCCCATAGCCTATTGCCCACTACTAGGGTGGAGGGCTATCCTGTTCGGTATGCAGTCTTTCCTTATCATTGTTGTATTTGTTCTTTAGTTACACTAACACAGTATATGGCTTTATTTATTTATTTGAAGGGGTGAGATGCTGCCTGTTTTAGAATTGGGTGGGAGAATTATGACCGGCTTTGGCTTTGGCCAGAGCTGGATGGGAATTTTGGCTCTGCTATTTATAACTTTATGACCTTGGGCAACTTATTTAATCTTGCTGAGCTTAGTTTTGTTGTCACCAACATACTTACCTCCTAAGTGTTGGTGAGAATTAAATGACATTATGCATATCAGGCTTCTAATAGATAGTAGGCACATCCAGAGATGTGGGTTCTCTTCCTTCCCTCTCATTTTCCTTCCTTCGCCTTTATGCTGATGTTGCTTCTACAATTTTATTTCCAGCTTCCAGCATTTCCAAGATCTAGCTTCTGATCAGAAGCCTTCTCCTAGGGATGGTTGAAATTATCCAGCCAACTTCCAGACTTGCATCGTTATTCTGATCTTTTACTTTAGTGTACCATGTTATGCTTCTCAAAGAGTTTTATAAAATTTTTCTAATTTTACTCTCTAAAATAACACTGTGAAGTATGTAAAAGAGCCATTAATATTCCTAATTTGTGGAGAAGAAAATAAAATACTGAAAGTAAATAACGTTTATTGATCATTTATTACATGGCATTTTTCTAAACGCTTTGCGTGCATTAACTTATTTAATCCTCATAACAATCCTATGAAGGAGATATTATTAACTTTATCTAATGAGCAAGGAAACAGGCGCAGAAAGGTCAAATAACTTGTCGAAGGTCACATAACTTCTAAGCATGGAGGCAGAATTTGAACCCAGGCAGTCTGGTTACAAACTTAACCACTATATGGCCTCTGATATAAGATAAGTAAGATAAGTAAACAGATTTTTGTTGGGAACTCCCAAGTGGAGAAATCCTTTCGTCTGTTACTGCTCAGGTATTTTTCTGGCTTCCAGAAACTCACCCAGCTTGGAAATACTGATATTCACAATGGTGACTAATAGAATACTATTGTTGTCTTAGACAGGAGGGGAGACTTCCAAATCTCCCACATAAGTTTTATTACTCTGTTTCCTTTTGGCTCAGCCACACCTGAGATTCTTTTGCAGACACAAAATCAGTCCTTCTGAGATAATAGCAATAATAACCACCCTTGTCATATTACAGTCCTGCTTGTTGCAAGCTAAGTTCCAATATTAATATTAAAACCAATATTACAGGACCATAAACTTTCTCAATATGGTAAATCTAGCAACACAGTAATAAAACTTACGTGGGAAGTATGGAAGGTTTCCCTCCTAAGACAATAGTATTCTATTAGTCACTATTGGGAACTACCAGTATTTCCAAGCTGTGTGAAACACAGGGGAAACTTTGGAAAACTTTGGGAAACAAATAGCTCATGACCTGTGGCTCAAGTGGACATTTCTTTAGGAAGCAGAAGAATACCTATTTGACCTGAGACTGAACTATTAGGCATTCATGCAACTCATTTTAGAACAAAAGAACTACTTTTTCATACTGTGGCTTCTTTACTATGTGCTAGAGATCTCATAGCTAAGGCATTTTTTTAGGAGTAGATGATCAAACATTCAAAATATCAAGGGATAGGGCCGCCCCGTGGCACACTCGGGAGAGTGCGGTGCTTGGGAGTGCAGCGGCGCTCCCACCGCGGGTTCGGATCCTACATAGGGATGGCCGGTGCGCTCACTGGCTGAGCGCGGTGCGGGCGACACCAAGCCAAGGGTTGTGATCCCCTTACAGGTCACAAAAAAGACAAAAAAATATATATATATCAAGGGATTTGTCATTTTTCTTCTTACTGCCACTGATTTTAGTTTTTAACCACTAAAATTTCTCCCAGACCAGGAGTAGAGGAAAAAGGGAAGATGAAACTAAGGCCTGATTATTTTAGTATGACAGTAACTTTGATATAAATGTGATGAAAGAAGAGTTGGAAATTGTTAGCTAAAACATGTATGTTTATGTGTGTGCCTGTATGTATATTTAACTATTATAAATAGCATATTTAACTATTGTCTTATGAGTCCTAGTCCTATTTGATTGGTAATAAAAAGCGGACTTACTTTATGTACTAATAAAATTCATGAAATGTATATGCAATTTGTAGATTTTGTTTGTTTTCCAAAGACCTAAGTTCTCCATTGACGTGGTTAGTGAGAAAAGATTTCCTTTTTTTACTTGTAAAATGTTTGATATGTACATTATAATAGATGTTCTATACATATATTTCATATATGTAATATATTATAATTCCATGAATAAACAGCATAATTTTAGTTTAAGAAATGAAAACATTATGACTTAAACATAAACAAATTGGGGCAATTCAAAGGGTTTTTCTTAGGAACATGGAATAAACATGCTAACTCAGATGCCAGAAATTATTCAAGGAATGGAGTAAAAAATAAATAAATGCCTCTAAGTTTAAAGAAAGTGCTTGCCTTGGTCTTTGATCTGAATGGAGCAGATAGGGGGGATTAAGGCATAACTAGGGTCCAGCTAACCTTGGCCTCTTGCTCTCTGAACAGCCCTGACCCCTCCCCTCACTGGGGTGAGACTCACAGTGACTGCAGGGGCTCAGGGAATTCATGAGAAGGAAAACAATACCACTGCACGTCTGAGAAGGCAAGGATTCACACACGGGTGTGCATGCACACACACATACAAACACATGTGCATGCACACACACCAGGAACTGAGGAGTTTTGCCCTTGTCACAAGCCAGGGGTTCCCATGGCTCCTCCATACATTTCAGGGGATGCTGAGAAATTGGTTTGGGCTGGAATTGCCTCACAAGCCTCTTTAAATGTGAGAGCCCAGGCCCGATTTAGGAGTGCTCAAAGGACTCAGCTTGGAGTGCATGACCTTCAGAGTCCTGAAATGGGCGTGGGGCAGAGGAAGGGCTGACGGGAGGAAGGAAGGCAAGAGGCCTCTGTGATGATGCTGATGCTCCTACAATAAGGGGTGGAGGATTAAGAATGTGCCTCATTTTCCCTGCTCTCTCCCCTTCAGTCATATCAAATCCATGCCCAGCTTTTGGTAAACCACACTCCAGAACTTTCCAGGTACAGCTGCCTCATCCCCCACCTTTAGCTCCCCAACCCCCCACACTCATCTTTCAAGACTCTGTTTAGTGATCACCTTCTCTCGGGAGCTGTCCCTGCACCCCCTGAGACGGGTAACATACCTCTCCTGTGCTTTCCCATATACTCTATCACAGCACTACCCCACAGAAAGGTGAGTCTGTCTACTTGTGTCTCCGACTAGACTGTAACCTCCTTGAAGGACCAGACACGACTTACTTGTTTCGGTATCCTTGGCACCTCATACAATGCCTGACTGAATGTTCAAACTGAATTTGAGGAATAAAGGAGGGAAGTGGGGAGATGCCACTGTCCCAAGGGTTCAGTGTTTGGAGGAGAATTTTTTCACCCCACCTCCACTCTACCCTGCCATTCCCTTACTGGATGGGGACAGAAAGCCTGCCATTCCTGGAGGGCTCTGGGTCTGTCTGGGGTTTCTCCAGGCCTCCAAGGCCCAGGGCCTGTAGGGTGGAGCTACTAAGCAGAGAGCCTGTTCTTACTCTCCTGCCAAAGCCTGTCCTTCTCTCTGTTCCCACGGCCCACTGCAGCTCTGCGCTTCAAGGGCCCGGATCTAGAGCCAGACTTCAGAAGTCAACTTTACCACTGGTTTAATTTCCTCTAGATGTTGTAACAAATTATGCAAACTTGGTGGTTTAAAGCAACATAAATTTATTATCTTTCAGTTCTCGAGGTCAGAAGTCCAAAATAGGTCTCACTGGGCTAAAACCAAGCTGCTGGTGAGGCTGTGGAGTTTCTAGGGGAGAATTGTCTTCTTGCCTTTTCCAGCTTCTTCCATCTTCAAAGCCAGCCATGGTGATCGAGTCTTGTCCTGCAACACTTTGACACTGACTCTCTAGCTTCCCTGTCTCATTTATGAGGATCCTGGTGATCACATTGGGCCCACTCATATAATCCAGGACAATCTCCCCAATCTCAAGGTCAGCTCGTTAACAACCTTAATTCCACCTGCACCCTTACTTCCCCCTCATCATGTAACATAACATATTCACAGATGTCAGAGACTCAGATGTGGACATCTTTGGGGAGGGGCATTATTCTACCTACCATACCATTTACTAGCTGTGTAACCTTAGGCAAGTTACTTCTTTCCTCTAAGCCTCAGTATATTTTCCTGAAAAATAGGAAGATGATGATAATGACACCCATGGCTGGGGATTGTAGAGAGAATGAAAGTAGGTTATAATAATGAATGTAAAGTGTAGCGTAATACCTGACACAGAGTAAGGGATCCATAAGTGTTAGCCTTTATCATCACCATCATCATGATTGTTTATAGGGGAAGTAGGTAAAGACTCCTGCCTGGAAGAGCAGCTGGAAGTTGCTGCAATGTCCCAGGCCATCCTCTTGGATCCCAAACAGGCAGCTGCTTACAGTGCAAAAAAGACCTCACTGAGGTGTGTGAAGAAACCTCACTGAATATTGACTCCTAATCTCTTTCCTTAAATGAACTTAAGCAAGTGTAAATCGTGAGACTCTTCAAAAGCCTGAAACTCCATATTTTTTTTAGGATTGGCTTCCTTCTTTAGCCCTAATCCACATGCTGTCTCCTTCCCCTCACTTCCCTCAGCCACGGGGGAGACCCTCCTCCCTTCTGAGTCCCTGACTCAATTCCTCATTCAGGTGACTCTCACTTTACTTTTTTAATCCCTGAATTCAGCCCTCAGAATTTCTCTGAGTGGGTCCCAGTCCCTTGTTATCAGTCTACGCCCTCTTCCTGATGCGTGTGCGTCTGCTTCCAGGGTTGCATACTTTTTCTAGTGTTCATTCTTTGCAGCCGTTCTCACTTTTATTAACTGAAGTTTCCCTCTTTCTTTTAACTGTACTTACATGTTCCCTTTTGGGATTAATGAGCTTTCTCCAGAGTTGTACATACACTTGTTCATAATAACCTTTCAGTCCATCGAAGATCAACAGGAATATTCCCATTTCTAAAGCTTAATCTACATTAAAATTATTTATAACATATGCATGAGGTAGGGTTTCTCAGGTCTTCATAGATTTGGGCAAGATTCACTTGCCACAACACAAAGGGAAAAAAATAGGCTGGAGCATGCATCAGACAGCCAGCCTGGAACTTAGGCCCATCTCTGCCTAAATTATCCAAAATGTCTTTGTTCCTAGCTGGGATCTTTATTTAGGGATCTGAGTAACATATGCAACTTTTCTCTGCACAACTCATTTATTTTGTTGTGTTTGTTTTTTTCATTTTTTGTCCCTCACAAAACAATATTTATATCAATCAGAAGAGACTAGGTTTTGCTTCAGTAACAACTCCCATATCTCAGCAGCTTAAACCATAGGTTTATTTCTTGCTCATTCTATATGTCCACTCAGGGACCTTCACTGATAAAGCAGTCACCATCTCAAACATTGTCAGTCAACATGTCAAAGGGAAAAGAAACTCTGGAGAGGTGAAGGTGAGACATGTTTCTTCTGCTCAAGACACATTGACCAGAAGTACTTTCACGGTTCCCCCAACTGTAAGGGTCCCAGCTTAGGACTCAGCAAAATAGGAAAGTTTCCTCTGCGGCCAAGGTAGGGATCCAGGAATACTTGTCAAACAGCATTAATGACCTCCAATGTGTTCATTAGGCATGTAGCATGTGACACTGTTAAATAAAACACAAAGCAATGTAGAAAGACTGGTCTCTACCTTCTTAGACTTCTTACTAGCCTCTAGGGTTTAAGTCTTCCCCAATAGTAGATTTCAATACCATCATCCCCAGCGCTCCATAATGACTTCCTGGTTTTAAATTATGCACCCATGACTTTTCTAAGAAAGCATGTTTCCTTTGTGCTTTTGCCACCAAGAATCTTAGTGCCAAATTTGAACTATACTCCACTCTGGGTAGCTGTTATTATCTGCAAGCAATTAATACCAGAAAAAGTCTATCTAAGGGGATCCACTTCAAAACAAGGACCAAAATATGATTTTAGATTATATACAGTTAAAAAGCAAAATAAATGGCTGTAAAAAAAGTTTATTTAACCTTTTAAAAACATTAAAGGTACAATTGCAACCATGTGCTAATCCTCAGAATGAAGAATTAATTATGATGACTTTTTTGGTCCTAATTTCTTCACAGAATTTTAAGATCACTCAGTGTTTTATTCTTTATATTTTGCCCATATTCAAGGTAACTATGCAGTTGATTTGCATTTTATTTGCTTGCTGTATTGGTTGTTTGTAATCCCACATCCAGCCAGAATGCAAATCTTGGTTAGAGCATGGTGTTATAACACCAAGGCCAAGGGTTTGTATCCTTGTACCAGCCAGCTGACAAAAAATAAAAATAAAAACAAAAACAAAAAACAACCAAACTGCAAAGACATTGATGTGATGGCAGGAGATAGGAGCTAGTGCTAACCTGCAAGGGCTGTTGGAGTAAGGGCTTATCCTACAGCTGGTCTCTTCACTAGTATTTCTGAGGTAGGAAGACTTTGCCTCCCTATGAAGCCTGTAACTGTGGTGACCTGGATAATGAGTACCCAGATAGATCATGAGAATCCCCATGTGTGGAATGCATTTCTTGTAGTTAAGCTTGTCCTTGGCTTTTATTATTTTTTTCCTTTTGGCTCAGTTTCCTTCAACTATTTCCCTTATTCTTTTGTATTTTTAACAAGTTGCTCAATAATTGGTAGGAGGAGGCAGGGTATAAATTTAAAAATGGACATAAATACAACTACTCAACTTTTTAATTACCCCAACTTGTTTTTTCAGAATCATCCACCTTGGGGAGGACAGGGTCTGTGAACTTTTCTTAAGGCAGTGAAGAAAGCTGAGCAGCTGAGGTTGCTTCAGTGAAGCTTGATATTTGTCCTATCTTTGTGGCCAGATCCTTCCTCCTAGACAGCAGTAAATCAAGAACTGCGCGTGTGTCTTGGTTTTCTCATTTGGATGTTCCATAGGGTGTCACTGGGTACTTCCTGCCCTGGCATCTCTGTGAAATAAAAATCTTCCCTCTGAAGGAGAGAATCTCCTATTTCATTTATAAATCAAGTTAACTCCCATTCTTTGACTTTAAGAAAATAACCTTTCTTCTCCTCCCAGCAAATATCTTCCCCTTGGTCTCTGCAGTTACTAACACATGTTTTCCTGTGGTGGGAACAGTCAGAAAAATATTAAACTTATTAAATAAAATTGCAAAGCCCCACAATTCATGAAACACATCTCTATGGAACCCTTGCTATGTATAAGGAACTTCCTGGGCATTTGTTCGCGTAATTCTCACACCATCTCTGTGTGGTTAGTCTTCTTGTTCCCATATTTAGGCTGAGGAAATGGATGCTCTGAGAAGGTGCATATTTTGCCCAAGATCACCCAGTATTGGAAGCCAGATTAATACCCATGCTGGTCTGACTCCAGAACTCCCAGTCTTTACGTACCACTCTGTCTCCACTTTTCATATACTTTCCATCCAGGTTGTGAAATTTGGAAAATAATATCCCTCCTGTTAAAAAAAATAACAGAAGAAAGTGATTATATAATTTTTAATACTAAGTGTTGCATATGTATTCCAATTTAAAATAAATCTATGGCCCTGCTGGTTATCTTAAATGTAAGAAACACATATTTCTGTTAGTAAGGCAAGGTCTCTTCAAAATGCAGAGCAAACAACATTATCCATATTTTGTTTTTTAAGGATTATATTAATTAATTAATTTTTTATTTTATTTTATTAATTTTTTTTTTTACATTCTATGATGTTGCTGCAGAGCAATTGGGAGGGAGGGGGAGAGGGGAAAGGAGAAGGAAATGTGATGGAAGAAGGAAGCAGCAGGATTGAGGCCTGTGGCACCCCCACATTCCCACAGGGGAGACCAGGGGGCTTCTAGCAGTGGCTTGGTCATTGCCAGGCTGGATGCAGATGTCAGGGGATTGTGGCAAAAGCCCTCCGCTTCCACCTCCCCAATTCGGGAACCCAGGGCCCTTCTTGCTGTGGCTTGGTAGTCTTCGGTGGGCTGGCTGTGGGTGTGGAGGGGCATGGCCAAGGCCCTCGGCCCCCCACTGCTCTGGCTCAAGAGAGCCTGGGGCACTTCCTGAGGCGGTTTGGTGGTTGTCACTGGGCTGGTTGGTCCTGTTGGGGAGCTGTAACTGAGGCCCAAGGCCCCCCACTGCCCTGGCTCAGGAGAACCCAGGGTGCTTCCTGTGGCAGCTCGGTCGGTGGTCATCGCTGGGCTGATTGCTCATGTTGAGGGCGCCTGACTGAGGCCCTCTGTCCCCCACCACCCCAGCTTGGGAGAGCTTCCTCCAGTGGCTCATTGGTCATCACTGGGGTGGTTGTACTTGTTGAGGGGATGTGGCCGGGGCCCAAGGCCCCGACCCTCGGGACTGGTTGCAGGTGTTGGGCAGCATGGCTTAGGCCCCCAGCCCTCCCCCCTTTCTGGTTTGGTAGCCCAGGGGACTTCTGGTCCTTCTAGGTGTTACAGTGTTCTTCGTTGACATAAGACCTTTACTAGTTAATATCAAACTTTGTCTCTGGTCGTGGGTACTTTGTTTTTTCTTTCAGTTCTGTGTTGTATTATTTGTTGTTCCCACCACTCAAATTCTACACTGGAACTAATTTGTTGTCTTTTACTTACTTCTAAAATGGGGAACTTCCTGTGGGGACCAGTACTTGAGCTCTGTGGTTGAGCTAAATTGCTGCTTTGCTGTTGATTCCCTGGGGAAGGCTTTTGGTGCAGCTCGGGTTTTAATGATTGACTTTATAGGTACGTCTGGTTCTAGTGATATCCAGTGCACTTGGGTTGTGTAGAAACACTGGTCTGGGCCTGAGTCTTTTCATCAAACAGCACTCCATGAAATTCTATATTCCTGACCAATCTCTTCTGAGTGGTCCTGTGCTGATTGTGGTATAGATCAGCTGTCCTTGCTGTGCCCCACTGTTCTGCCGGTGGGCCCATCTCCCCCACTGCCCATGCTCCAAACACTTCCCATGGGACGGGCTGTGCTCCAGTCCCTTGCGATGACTCACTGGCCTCTGAGTGGCTCCTTTTTTTCGGTTGTTGTGGCTCCTCAGTCCTATGTGGGTCCACGGGGACCCTATTAGTGGTATTGCTGGCCTGGAGGCCACCAAGGCCCTTTTCTCCCCTGCCACCTCCATGCAACTTCATCTGAAAGGCACAGCTGCGGCTTTTTGCCAGCTCCTGCTCTGTATGCTAAGCAGCTCCAGACTGGGAATAACCAGGATTTGAAATGGTTGGAGGGGTATTTTCTTTCTCTCATCATGGCTTCTCCCACCTTCATGCATTCCATAGGTCTCTTCTCCACTTTCCCTGAGCTGTAGCCAATATTATCCATATTTTATAGATAAGAGACCCAGTCAGGGTCCTACAGGTAAAAAAGCCAGCATAGGGATTAGAGCACAGGATTCCCGACTCCTAGCCCAGTATGCTTTCTTCTACTGCAACACCGCCATTTCATTACCCAAAAAGGAATTTTGAACAGTATAAACCTAATGATTTAGGGCTAGACAAGAGGCAGGAGGGGAGGGTGTGGGGACTCATATCTGGACCCTTGTGTCACTCAATGCAGCTCACAGAAATATTTCTCTGTTTTGTTTTAAAGTCCAGCGATTAGTTCTGGGTTCCAAAAAATGCTGATTAATTTCACAGGTATAGTTCCTGGGAGGAACTTTTATTTATTTTACTTTATTTCATTTTCCCTACTTTATGTACAACTCAAAACCAAGAATGCCCACTGGGTTGTGAGTAATGGTAATTTCCAGTGAATAAAAAGCAACTTTTAAATGGCTTTCAGAGATTCTTAATGTATTTCTTTATCTACTTACCTTTTAATCTTTCTATATTTTGCTTACCGCTTTAGTACATTTATCGCCGTTACATAGAGCATATTGCTCCTCATTTCACCAACTGCACAAAACAGCAAACATGTTGTAGGTTATGTTGCATTAACTGGAGTTATTGAATAGCCTCCCCCTTCCCACTCCTACCTTGTCATCATCCAGGAACGAAAATAGTCAGGAAAGGAAAATAAACCACTCAAGAATTTAGACATAAAATGCAGGTAAACTTCACTTGTGGTAGACTTTCACAGGATGAGTTTGATTTAGATTAAAATTCTAGACAGAGGGCCGAGCCCGTGGCACACTCGGGAGAGTGCAGCACTGGGAGAGCAGCAGCGCTCCCGCCGCGGGTTCGGATCCTATATAGGGATGACCGGTGTGCTCACAGCGTTCACTGGCTGAGCGCCGTGTGGCTGGTCTCAAAAAGGACAAAAAAAAAAAAACTCTAGACAGAACTGCATGTTAATGGAAGTCATTGCACATTCTGGTCTAGGTAGCAAGGCCATCTCCCTGACCCAGGGGCAGTGTGTGCCAACTCTTTTTCTCACAAGTAAGCTGTGAATTCTGTTGAACGTGTAAGCCATATTATAGGTTCAGAGTTCTTAGGAATCCTGAAAGAGAAGGATCAGAACACAGAAGTGTTGGGTGTCAGATTCTTCGGGCACTTGAAGGATTAGGCAGACAAGTGAAGGAGCGTTACTTTAGAGACAAAGATCTGGGGGATCCTCAGAGGCACGGAGAACGTGGGCTTTGAAGTCAGAGTCTTGAATTCCAGTCCCAGCTCTATTATTTTACCGACTGTGCAAATTTGAGCAAGTCATTACACTCCTCTGAGCCTTAATATTCTCATTTATATAAAAAGGCTATTATAATAACCTTACAAGAGTAGTTGTGACAATTAGAACAACACAGTGATGTTATTGGAACACAAGAGGCACTCAACAACTGGTAGCAATGATGAAGAGGATTAAGCCGTTTATATAATAATTACTGAGCACTGCTATGTGCCCCATACTGTTTTGTGCACTGGGGATAGAGCAGTGAACAAGACAGACACAAACACCTGCGCTCATGGGGCTGACATTCCAGTAGGGGACAGACAATAAACAAGATGCATAAGTAAAAATTGTAGGGCATGAATTAAGTGCTAAAGAAAAAATAAAGACAGAAAAGAGATGAGTAGTATTAGGAGAGGTTGAAACTTTAGAGGGGTAGTGAAGAAAGGTCCCGTCTAGAAGCTGAATTTGTATAAAGACCTGGAGGAAGTAAGGAAGAATGTCAAATGGTTCCCTGGGGGAGAAGAATTCTGGCTGAAGGAACAGCAGTTATGAGGACCCTGAGGCGGGAGTGTGCTTGGCGTACTCCGCTCACCACTGGGAGGCCAGGGACTGGTCTTGAGTCAGCGAGGGGCGGAGCAGTAAGAGGTGGAGGTGGAGAGGCAAGGCGGCCACGTCCAGCAGAGTCCGTGGTGCAGGGGCAGGACTTTGGTTTCTACTCTGAGTGTGATGCAGAGGGTCACCAGGTGGCATGTGTCCTTATCTAACTGAAGTGGTAACAGGATCACTAGTTTGCTGCCAGTGACATGCTTATGATCATGGTAATGCTGCGGCTGACGACATGTAGGGAAAGATGGAGAGCTCATCCCAATTATGGTGATTTTACAGCTAGGTGCATGCATCTGACTTTTGCATCACACATTCTAGGATGATTGTGCACAAGCACTTAAAAAACATAAGTTTTCTTATAAATTACTTTCATTTCTCTTGATTGTTAAAACTTGAGCATTATGTTGTATTTTGTTTTTTAAAAAAACATTCTTGTGTGTTTGACTTTTTAAAATTAAGCATTTTAAACCTAAAAGTTCAGTGCAAAATGAAGAGATTGTGAGGAACTCTGTAAATACAAAAGGTTATAGAAGTAGCTTCTGAGAACAGTGAACAACAGTGAAACTCTTTATGGTAGTTCCTCATCATGTTTGCTTTCACATTAAATCAGCCATGAGAAGGACACGATACAAACTATATGAATGAACTTTTTTGACTTCCTTTTTTTGTATAAGAAATTGATCATTTCCTAGGTCTCATTTTATTCCCATTTTATTGAAATTGTTGGCAAATAGTACAGAGGGTATTCAATTCCACAAACTGCAACTTGAGCAGGGCCATATCTACAGTGTTCATCATTGTACCCCCAGGTTTTAGCTCCATTCCTGAGACACAGTAAATGCTCAATAAATATTTGAATGAATGACCCAATATCTTCTGAGGAGGTCCTATGTGCAAAGCTCTGGGTAGGCATTTTGGGGTAAGTAAAGAAGGAGTTGTGATTCCTGTCTTCAAAGAGTTCACAGTCCAAGCTGGGCATGGGTGGGGCTGTGGGTGGAGAACAGACATAAACATGAATAGCTTTCCTGAAAGACAGGGTGTGACAACCACAGCAGCATGTTAAAGTAGTATAAAAATAATAAATTATTTAGATGTCACTTCATAGTTTATGTAGCATTTTATTCATTTGGTGCTCTAAAAATGGAGGAAAGAGGGATTACTTCTTAAAAGAACAGATTGCAGGGATGAGGGGGTGGGATGGGTATTGATGAGAGGCCTGGAAAGTCTTGGAGGAGACAGGATTTGAACTGATCTCAAAGGATGAGTATGATTACAGCTAAGCCTTATTGAATGTATACACTGTTTAAGCACTTTACTTGCACGAACTCATTTAACCCTCACAACATTCCACGTGATAGTACTATCATTTTTCAGAAGAGTAAAGTGAGTCACAGCAAGATTGAATAACCTGCTCAAAGTCACACAGCTCGTAAGTGACAGGGGCCTTATCGTTGCTCAGAGCGCCCAGTCTTGGCCATTATAGTATATTGCAGTTTGAATAGGTGGCTCAAGGGTATAGCAGAGTGTGGAGAGAAATCCAGGTAGAAGGAAAGCCTGAGCAGCTGATAAGGCCTTAAGTGGGCATGTGCTCAGTGTGTATGGGAGACAGTGAATTTACAGAGGATTGGTAGGGAATTTAACAGAATGAAATGGGTAGAGAGGCAGGAGGAAATGACCATCAATACATGATGGTTAAATGCACGATGTTACATATATACTGTAGAATATTATGCAGCAAATACCCAAAATGCTATAGTAGAATATTTAATGAATGGAAATGTCTTCATGATAGATGATTTGTGAAAAAAATAGTTAGCACTTTTGAGACCTTACAATTAGCCAGGATCTGTGTTTACCAATTCTTGTGGATTATCTCATTAATTCTCATTGCAATTCTGTGAGGTGGGTAATATTTGTTCCACTTTATAGATGAAGATTCTGAGGCTTCAGTCTGACTCCTCAAACTCTTAACCACCTCACTTTAATGCCCTTCTATTAAGTGCCACAAGACATTTGAGGAGGTATGTATATTGTCATATCATCTTTGTAAAAAAAAAAATATATATATGAAATTTATAAGCCAAACTGTAAACAGTGGCTACCTTTAGAGATTAACATGGAGGAAGCCGGGGTAAGACTCACTTTCCCATTTCCCTTTACATGCTTTCTGTATTATTTTCAGCCTTCACAGCAAATTAATATAAAATTTAATAATAAATTAATTAACATTAATCAATAAATTAATAAAGTATTACTTTTAGCATATATTATTTAATATTTGAAATAAAAGCTAAGCTTTTAAGTTTTTGATTTTTTATATATAAAATAAAAGCTATTATATATATTAAACATATATTAGTATTTGGTGTATTTTATATATCTTAAGACCTATTGAAGGTTTTTGAACATGTGGGAAATTCTGGAGAGTAATTACTGAAAAAAGAGAAAATCTGAGTCAAGTTTTGTTTACTCGTTTTTTGTTTTCTCTTTTCTTCCCTTTCATCGTTATTGACATCACACAAGTATCCACTGGCATTTAGCACCAGATCAAGCATTATTTTTCTTTATTTGTTTCCAAAGCACATGATCAACTTATAGAATATTACATAATTTACTTTTTTATTATGTTTATTGTTTGCTTTCCATCCTCTGTCCATCAGCCTAAGCACCAGAAGAACATAGGTTTTTGTCTGTTTTGTCCACTAGGATAGCCGAAGCATTTGGAACCATTTCTGGTGGTAAGCAGGTATTGAGTAACTTTGTTGAGTGAATTATAATGGTTTTAATAGACTTTAGTTTTTAGAGCTTTAGGTTCACAGTAAAAGTGAGCAGGAGGTACAGAGATTTCCCATACGACTTCTGCCCCCACATAGGCACAGCCTCCCCCAGTATCAAAACCTTCCACCAGTGGTGCCTTTGTTGCAACTGATGAACCTACCTTTGACATATCATTATCACCCAACGTCCACAGTTTACAGAAGGGTTCACTCTCGGTATTGTACATTCTATGGGTTTTGACAAAGGTATAATGACGTGTATCCACCATTATATTATCACACAGAGTAGTTTCACTGCCCTTAAATCCTCTGTGCCCCACCTATTCATCCCTCCCTCCCCTCCAACCTCAGACAACCACTGATCTTTTTACTGTCTCCATAGTTTAGCCTTTTCCAGAATGTCATATACTTGGAATCATATAGTATGCAGCCTTTGGAAATTGGCTTCTTTCACTCAGCCATACACATTCAAGTTTCCTTCATGTTTTTTCATGGCTTGATAACTCATTTCTTTTTAGCACTGAATAATATTCCATTGTCTGAACCTATCCAATGAATTATAATTTTAGACCAAAAAATGAGGCAGTGACTCAACTTGTAGAGGAATAGAACAGTTGCTCTGAGTGGACTGGGGAGTTGAGGATGTGAGTTGGGGCTAGCGCCTGGGATGGCGGCCTTTGGATGCGGGCTGAGCGCGCCCATTCATTGTCTAGTGGTTGATGTCCCTGTGCGCGGGCAGGGCGCGGGGTGCTGGAGGGCGTGGAAACGGGAGCCGGTCGCTGCCTCCTCGCGGCTTACCCTCGGGCTGGGTGCTTCGGGTCGTGTCGTAGCCCGTCTGTCCGCTCTGCAGGAGTCCAGGCATGTTCCGGACAGCCCGACGGACCCCGGAGGGCCGGGCGGAAGCTCACTGCTCCTCTCTCTCTCTCTGTCTCTCCGAGCAGATCGAAGAAGGGGGCAAAGCCGACTCGGTGAGCTCCAAACTTCGGGCCGGAGACGAGGTGGTGCACATCAACGAGGTCGCGCTGAGCAGCTCCAGGAGGGAGGCCGTCTCCCTGGTGAAAGGATCCTACAAGACCCTCCGGCTGGTGGTGCGCAGGTAGGTGGGTCGGCGCCCCCACGCTGCTCCCCCTACCGCCTCAGCCCACCTCCTGGAAGAGAGCTCGGGGTTGGTAGCTGGTCTTCAACCTCCCTGTGGCTCCTTATGCTTTTGAAATGTTCCTTTTCTTTTTTTCTTGCCCATCTGGTGGGATGTAAGGAGGAAGCGGGGGAAGACCTTTCAGGCACTGTTTGCTGTCTAGAACCACTCGCTTTCCCAGCAGATACTGGCCTGTCAGCGATGGGCCTCCAGGTACTTCCTAAATTTCCAGGCTTGATGAAATGGAACATTCATCCCAGATACGGTTGGAGCTCTAAGAACCTTTGTCTCGTGGGACTAAAGAAAGCCATTGGCTTGGAGCTTTAGGCGGTATGCATGAGCCCCTGAGCCGCACCTACAACACGGCCTTCTCAAAATTCACTTTTGTTTTGTTTTCTGGTCTCAACAGTGGTCCTTCCTCTGTTGGAAAAGGTTTGGGCTGTGATTGGTTTTAATGCCTTAAAGAAGCTTTGTACTCCCAGGAACCAACTCTTGGTGGAAGGAATTGTTTATGGAAAGGGGAAAGGAATTGAATTACGTTTGGTGGCCATTACAAACCAAGCACTGCTCGAGGTGTTTCATATGTTAGCTCATAGAACCTGCACTCAAGCCCCGTGAGATAGCGATCACTATCCCCATTTTATAGGCAAGAGTAAGTTACTGAAAGTAGCAGAGCTGATAAGTTGAAAAGCCAGAAGACAGTCTACACCGTCTGGTTCTACTTCTTCAGGTCACCTTGACCTACTAAGCCCTAGGCCCACACATTTTGCATATTTGGATATTTCTTCATTAATCAGGTTTCAGCTGCCTCACATGGCAACTGTTAGGCTGACTGGGGCTTTAGGAGTCATCGTTGTGGAAATGTAAGCTGGTCTTTCATCACACCACACATGGTCTCTGATGAGACATTCACTCCTGCATTCGTTCATTCATTCCTCAAATGTCTCCTGAGTGAGCCCTTGGGGAATAGCAGCTCCTCCCAGCCACAAAAACACTGTGCCTCCAGGCTCTAGTGACTCTCCTTAGTGTGCTGGGCTGTGTCTGGCCTCTCTTCAGGGCCATCAAGCACAAGCTGCTCCTCTGGTGGCCAGTGATGCAGAGTGGCTCAGGGGTCAGATCAGATCTGGGTCAGATAGACACCAGCATCAGATCAGATCTGGGTTCAAATTCCAGGGCTGTCACCTTCTAACTGTGTGACTGGGCAAATTGCTTAACCTCACTGGAGATTCGGTTTCCTCATCTTTAAATGAGAATTAAAACATCTACTTTACACCAAGATATGGAAACAACCTAAGTCTCTGTAGAGGGATGAATGGATAAAGAATATGTGGTGTATATACAATGGGATATTATTCAGCCATAAAAAAGAATGAAATCCTGCCTTCTGCAACAACATGGATGAACCTGGAGGACATTATGTTAAGTGAAATGAGCCAGAAATGGAGACAAATACTCTATGATTTTGCTTATACAAGAGTACTTCAAAAAGTTTGCAGAAAAATAGAATTAAAAGATCATACAAATCTTTCCATGAACTTTTTAAGTACCTTCACATGTGAAGTATAGAAAAGTCAAACTCTTAGAAGCAGAGAGTAGAACAGTGGTTGTCAGGGGCTAGGACTTAGAGGAAATGGGGAGATGTTGGTCAAAGGATACAAATTTTCAGTTATGAGATAAATAAGTTCTGGGGATCTAATATACAGCATAGTGACTGTAGTTAATAATATGGGGTTTTTTTCTAACTTAAAATTTGCTGTAAGAGAAGGTAAATGTACTTACCCCTCCTCCTCCCCAACCCTCCCCACACATTAGTTACACAGAAGGGTAACTTTGTGGTAGGGGATGTGTTGATTAATTTGATTGTGGTAATCAGTATACAATGTATACATATGTCAAACCATCAATCACATTGTACAGCTTGAATATATACAATCTTTATTCTCCAATTATATCTCAGTAATCCAACCTACTTTCTAGGGTGGTTGGAAAGATTAAGTGAAATACTCTGTGTGATAACAAGAGATGCCACTGCTATTATTTATACTATTGTTGGCCAACTTGAGGCCTGGATCCATTCCTTGTGGGTCAAGATTTGAATAAAGTAAGCAATTATAACAAACAGTTGCTGATTTTTCAAACAGATTGGTAGAAAGGCTCAGGACCATTTGGCGCATTCTTCAAGCGAGTACAGAAAAATGTTGAAGGTTTTAAACTCACCTTGCCATTGGAACCCAAAGGGCAATTTGAAAACACCAGTGTTTATCTGTTGAGGAGTGATAGCAGAATCCACATTCCTGATGTGTTTTGACAGGACTCCTGTGATAGCTTAACCTGCGGAGAGGGTTGCCTCGTTTCCTGCTATGAAGGGTAGTCATGCTGGCCTCTGGTTGTGCCTTCTAGTTGATGGTGACATGAGATTTGAATTACTTCTAGCAGAACCTTTGGAAACAGACTCAGTCCTGGGGTTAACATCTGGCCTTTTCATTTGCAAATTGTGTGACTGGGGGCCTCTTTAAGCCTCAATTCCTCATTTGCAAAGTGGAAATAATTATTCCTGCCTCAAAAAGGCACTATGAGGATTTAATGAATAAAGTATAAGTACATAGTGGATGTGCAATGTTTGATCATTACTATTCCGGATTAGGTAAGAGACAGGCATGTTGTAATGTGGAAGAGTGTTGCCATGTTACCAACTATGCTGGCTGCCTGGTTATCCAGAAGACTCCCTTTTATTTCCTGCTGAATTTACCACCATTTATGGCTGGTCCCTAGCCTTCTAGGTCTAGATCTGGTCATGACTGTCCTGGACCTCATGGAATATAGGAGTGCTAATTCACATTATTCAAGCTGAAGGGTATAAACCAGAATGCCACTGCATTCACTCATTTTAAAAAAAGAAAACTATGTGGAAAAAGTATCCCAAATGGACCAAGAATCAGTACACTTTATCCCTTCAGGAAAACTAAATAGGAAGTCTAATTATGGTCAGGAGGTTGCATGGTGATCTTGACTCAGAGAGAAGAGAATGGATATGACAGTGCCGACATGCGCTGGCATCCCTGTGCCAGTCAGATGGCCCATCTTTCCATTAGGGACTTGTCTGCCAGGTGGCTCTTTCCCTTTTGCATCCCAGGGAACTGTGCTGCCCAAGTGCTCCTCTTCATTCCAAATCCCCTTTCTGATTGACACATTCTTTTCTTAGATATGCTAATGTAATCGATAAGGTTACTGAGCAGTTCTTGCACTCTCTACATCTGGTGTGGGAAACATTGTGTCTCTAAGATGCCTTTTGAATATGTCTTATCTCGTCTATTATGTGTTGATTTTTATAGTTGAACTCAGAGTTTGTGGAAAAGGAGGCTGTCTTTACTTCTCACATACTTAGAGTTGGGGATTATGAACTTGCCCCAGGAGACGTGGATGGACATTCCTCCCTTGCCTTTCAGAGATCCAAGTAGAAGCCTCTTTGCTCTGGACTAATCTGGCTTTGTATTTAGTACAGCTGACACTTTCCAAAGAAGTCTTACCTTTGTACCTTGGAACACGATATCTATCATCCTGAGATTTCTTTTCCTTCAGTTTGTTCATGACAAAGTGACTTGTGATGTTTCATTTATTAGCTTTCTCTTTTTCTGAGTGATCTCTATACTTTTTAAAAAGTTTGCAGTGACTTTCTGGAAACATAATTGGGGAGGGGTCTGTTTCCTGGAGAAATCATTTGTGAAGTCAAAGTTTTTAATCAGCAGCCCTGGTTGTACCTGCCTCTTTTTCTCTGAAAGTTATTTTGGATGTGTGAGGGCTTCCACACCATCATAAAAATGCCAAAAATGCAGAGCAGAGTAGTTGTGTTTATAAAAGTTTTAGGAGCATCTTAACCAGTGGCCCAAAACAATCAGAAGTAGAAACACCTTAAAAGGCTACAGTGGCAAGAGAAATGCAAAGTCTCAAGTGAATCGTGGGTCACAGACCTTCGAAGATCTGCTGACCCATAAAGAAGGCAGAGTTTAACCCTCTCTGGGAGGAGAGAGGAGCAGGGCCCATGTGGATGCTGTAGGAACAGAGACTGGATCTGCTGCTTGGTACACAAGGGGTGAAGGTCTGCAGCTAGTGGTGGATAAATGGAGAAGAAATGATAAAATAAGAAGTGGGCCAGAGAAAAGACCTTCCGAGGGCCGGCCCGGTGGCGCACTGGGTAGTGCGCCGCTTGGGAAGCGCGGCGGCGCTCCCGCCCGAGGGTTCGGATCCCACATACAGACCGGCTCCCGCTCACTGGCTGAGCGAGGCGCGGGAGCAACGCCAAGGCTTGCGATCCCGTTGCCGGTCCCCGGTCCGGTACGGGGGCAACACTGAGGGTTGCGATCCGTTGCCGGACACGGAAAAAGACAAAAAAAGACAAAAAAAAAAAAAAGAAAAGACCTTCCGAAAGGAAAATAAACATCTCCCAGTTGAGGGAAAACCTTTGTGGAACGCACAAACAGTACAAAGGACGTTAATTAGGAAAGCAGACGTGTGTACAAATAACAGTCAATACTCCAGATCCTCTCTGAAATCCACAGAGACTTTATTGGGCCAATATGTGTAAAATACTTGTCTGAGGACTAGGTAACCTTTAGAATGGAAACTAAGACAATGAAAAGGGTCTTCAGGTTTAATTTAACGTCCTAACCGTGAGGGTGATAAAAGGTGCTTTTAGTGTAGGGAATGCTCGTTGCTGTTTGTAGAAAACCTAAAACTTAAATTTTAAAAACAGGTGGCTACATTTCCCCTCCAGAACAGAGTGTTGGGGTCCACTGCTATGTATTCAACTTAAGTACATGTTTTTACCCTGAGTTCAGATGCAGATTCCTGTCCTGAATTGGATCATCAGCATGGCGTTGACCTATGAATCCTTAATCTCAATTCTGATCTTGTTCCCCATTTTCCTTGGCAAATCCAGCCTCCCAATCTTCTGCATCAAGGTGCTACTTTTGCCAAATACTATCCTGCTCCTAAATTTGACATCAATGGATTTTTTCCTTGTTTTTGTTTGTAGTTAGCAGAGAAAAACTTTTGGTTATATTTTACAATAAGTGTTTTCTACTTTTTTACAAAGCTCATGCAAGCCATGTGAAAGTCAGAGAGGATACCTGAGGTGGTGGGGAAGGTTAGAGATGTCTGGGTTCGAAGGCTCATGGCATTAGCTACTGGCTCTGTGACCTTGGCCGAGTAATTTAATCGATCTGATTTTTGCTTCACAAGACTGTTGTGAGGATTAAATGAGAAATATGTGGGTGCAGTATGTAGCACGGTGATTAAATCATGAATCTGCTGAAAATAAACTGCGTATTTGTTAAGTAAATCACTTCTTTGAGAAGTGCCACTTTGTGCTGTAGAACACAGCACACAAATGGGAGGGTCCCAGATAATGGGGGACTGTGGTGGGAAATGATCTTTCTGGGCATAGGAAAGAGCATACCTGATTCAGGCAGAGGGTGGGGGAAAAAGAGCCCCTTTTCAAAGTGGAATATTACTACTAAACCTCCTCACTAGCTCTGCAAATTTCATATGACCTTTCCACTTCCCATTCATTTATTCTGAGTTGACAGCATGTTGGAAGAGAGCGCTAATTTTTTTATTTGACTGATATATGTGCGTTTGAGTGGTATTAGTAGTAGATCACCTTTCAATGGGAAAAGAGAGCTGGAGAGGAAAGGAGGGCTGAATAAGTAGAAAAACAACAAGTATCTGCCTGAACTGTGTATGTTGCTGGTATGACTTACCTTGTGAGGAGCCAGAGTGAGAATCTAGGTCTTGTGACCTTTAGGGTCTGCCTGGAGGTAGAAATGAAGGAACTGCATCCAGAGATAGGCAGGAACTTGTCCAAGGCCACATGCTGGCAGCCAAAATGAGAATCGAGGTCTCTGAGAGTGTGGGTCTCGGGGTCTCCGCGCACCTCACACAGTGCAGCAGTGAACTTGTGTTTTCCACGCTGCTGCCTTCTCCTTTCAGAAATATTTGTGATGCCGGAAAAACAGCCAAAAACCAAGACAAACCCAAAGCACTGATTTTTAATTTATCTTGGAAAACATTTTAGGTGAAGAGGCTGTCCCCCACTGACCCTGAACCTTTTGTGGGAGCTGGAGGAAATGCACACTGCTTCTTTGGACACCCAGCTGACTTGAGTTTCTGCATCAGCTTCTGGAAATAAAACTATGTGTTTCTTTAGCAGCTGCTTCCTCCTCCTAACAAAAATGGTGATGAAATTAAGTCTACCAGGACCCTGGGGCCCACACCCCCCGAATTCACCATCCCACATTTCTGAGGGTTAGCAGAATAGTTTCTTTTTATAAATTGGTGAGACGACATTATTGGAATGGAATGGAATGGCTGGCTCACACACTTGCTATCTCTGTGTCAGATTTCTGTGATCTCTTATTTCTAGATTGAGTTTCGAGGCTGGAACCCGCCCAGGATTTGCAAGTCATTGATCTTGAAAGTAGTATTTAGTAATAAACGGAGTCTTTTTAAAGGCCCTCTTAAAGGATACAAAATTAACTCTATTAATGATTAATAAAAAGCGTTGTGCAAATCAGTTTCTTTTCTAACTTGTGATTACAGTTTATTAAAAAAAAGAAGAAAAGAAAAGAAAAAAAGAGCTGGCTGGTAAGCTCAGTTGGTTAGAGTGTGGTGTTAACACTGAGGTCCGGGGTTCAATCCCTGTACCAGTCAGCCTCCACAAACAAACAAAACAACAACAAAAATTTCTTGGAATATTACCACTACTCCCTCCGCACATCCTTCACACTGTTTTGCCACCTTCCCCCAGCTCCACCACCTGCCTGACTCTTTTCCCTGAAAAAAGCATCTATATTCTTAAAGCAACTTATTCTCATTAACTACCCAATACCTCTTTTTAACTATTTTAAGGCAGTTTTAAAAACAATCCGCTAAAAACTTTAAAAGCAAATGGATCAAAACTCTATTTTTAAAGGGACAAAGTTTGAAGGGAGGGTTGAAACTTTTTAAAACATAAAAAGCATCTATTTTTCTCCCTCTACAAATTGACAATCTGCAAGCCAGATTGTGCAGCACAAAGGTGCCAGTTCGCAGATATGAAATTGCAGACAGTTCAAGGAAGACATCACATCACCTAGATTCCAGTCTCAGCTCTGCTGTGTTCTGGCCATGGTGCCGTGGCACACCTCAATCTCTTTGAGACTATGTTTCTTCTTAAAATGGAAGAGAACAGTTATAATACCCTCTGTACTGAGTTGCTGTTAGGATAAAATAAGATAATGTGTATGAAAATGCTTCATTGGAATAAAATATTAAATCATTATTCCATGAGGAATTTCTGAGTCTCAGTTCATGAAAATTTACCTTACTGCATTCTCTTATGATTGTTCTATTTCATGGCACTGATTTGACTCATTTGTGCAAACAGGTTTTAAAGTTTCTGATTATAACCTTTTTGCAAAGAGGAAATGCAGTTTTAAAGGACAGTACAAACCAGGCCCAAGTTCATAGAGGGGATTTGAGGGAAAAAGACCACATTCTCAGGAGAACATAACTTGAAGGGGTTCTGATCCTGAAATGTTTTGAAGCTCATTGGTGGGAGGCTGAGCTCCAGAAAAGGAGGCTTAGACTACAGGAAAGGGACCCTTTAGGCAAGTGTCTTTGCATCTTCTGGTGCATTTTTGTTCCAAGGATTCATCAGATCGAATCAACAGATCAGGTTATAAAGGCACACGTGACACAGGCTGAACAATTTGAAAACATAATGTTCTTTGGACAGCACAACATGCTGCCTTTGGTAAAATTATGATGTCAAAAGATAGTTATCGAGTGGGCAGGCAGGAGGAGTTGAGGACAAACAGAAAAGGTACAGTGGTCTTTTTAGAGGCAATTGAAAACTGTTCTGGAGGCTCAAGGTACTCACCTATGTGCACAGGAAGTGTGGCCTCCACCACCTCACCTGGGCACAAAACCCAAATGAGAATTATTTTTGCCCCATGAAAGTTCCAAGAACTGCCTCTCAAGATATAAAAAAGGGCCCCACACTGCGTCTATAGTTAAGTCCTATATGGAGGTGCAGGAAGGGGTTGTGTTCATACCCAGCGCCCTCGGATAGGAGCACTGGGGCTGTAGTGGCAGTCAGTATGGCGGGCAACATAGCTCTCGTGACTTCTGTGTTGGGAGCTTTTCATGTCTTAGATGATACCTCTCACATGCCTCCTTAATGGCTGTGGTGACCCTCCCAGGCCCTCCTCTGCCTCCCACCATTACTGCACTTTTCCTGCTCTTCTCTTTGAAGTTCTTAATTTGGGCAAAGGGCTGGCAAATTCTCAGGATGTAAGCACAAATCCCAAACTGCAGTACAGTGTGCATCTTGTCTTAGGGCCCAGGATGAGACCTCCCCAGAGGGGAGATTAGTATAACCGAGAACTGTGGTAACTTACCCTCTGGACATTTTTTCCACTTGAGCAAGTGGTTGAGAGGAGGGGAAGGAGGCAGCTGCAGTGGCCTTTGACCCCCAGGAACTTTTCCAAGAGGACTGGCATCATGGGAATTCGCTCAGTATGCTTTGAGGAGGTATTTCAATCCTGCTGGGACCATACTCTGAGCAGTTTTTGGCTTCCCTGGAGTTCTAGGCTTGAATGTCACTGTATACAAGTGTAGTATTTTATTTCCTAACCAGTTGTTCCTTCCCATGGAAAATTCATGTAACACATTATTAGGTTTCCTGAGAGGTATGCAATAAGACTCCCTTACTGTAATGAGAAAAGGGACATTTTTTCCTGTAGCACATAATGATTACCACTATTTTTATTCGGTGGGTTACATATGCTAACTGGTTATGCACTGAACACTAGCTACATACAAAGGAATGTCCTATTTCCCAACGGAGGAGGCTTGATGATAAAATCCTGGTTTCATTCTCAGGATAACATGGCTTTACTTCAGACAAATGTATTCCAAGCAGGAGTTACCATTCCATGCCTAACCATTAAAGAATGACACTCAAATATCTGTCTGAGCCTTTAAGATAATGAGGTCTGAGTTCTGAGATGACGCAGAAGTTACAGTGGAATCCTTTCCCCCACTTCTAAATGTGGACCATCAGGTAGAACAAATCAGTTTGTATAATTCCGATTTAGAATATTAACCAAACATTTGGAATTCTGCATCCTTGAATCAAAGTGGCTTAAAGCCACTCCTTCTCAAACTAGACTACACGTTGGAATTACCTAGGGATTTAAAAACAACAACACAAACCTTCATACCTGGGTCCCACCTCCAGAGATTCTAATTTCATTGATACAGGGTGTAGCTTGACATTGGAAATTTTAAAGGCTCCCTGGGTGATTCTAATATACAGCAGAGTTTGAGAACCACTGGCTTAAGCTGTAAGTTGAAGTGTTAAAGAGAAAGAAACAGTGAGTAAGAAGAACCATAGGCAGAATGGAAGGGGATGGGGTTAGAAGCAGCAGGAGAGTGGAGAGGCATGCCAGGAGAGGCAGGGAATAGAGCAGAGCCTCGTTAGTGGGGAGAACCGAGGCACAGAAAACAGACTCCTGCTGCCGAGGGTGCAAGACTGTTTAGGATCCAGAGAGGTGGCTTGGGAAGAGGCAACCCAACAGCGGCTGCTGTTCTTGCATTTCTATGAGCTCTGTTTCTCATCACTGCTATATGCAGGTGTCATTGTATATTTTTAATGCTTGCTCTTTTAAAACAGTAAGGGATGTCACTACTGATAAATGGGTATGGGCAGGGGAGGGGCTGTCATTGGCAGCCCTTGTTGGGGCCTTCCCTCATGACATTTGTCACCCAAGCTGTTCTCTATCACATGCCATTGCTCTGTGAGTTTGGCAGGTGTTGGGGCCATTGAGCAGTTCGGGGTGGGTAAAGGTGTACCCATCATACCGCAGTTGCCACGTTCACTCTGTGTGTGGCTTCGGGGTGGTACTCACATAAAACAAACCAGGAAAGAAAGATGGTTTGATGTCCTTGAATGTGCTCAGTCTAACAGGACACACTCCATGAAGAGCATTTTAGGAGATGCTGGAGTCAAGCATGTGAGCATCAATGTATCCTAATGGGATAGGCATTTACTTCACCAGTCCCTGATTTTTCAAAATCACACTTTGTGTATAGCCTTAGCATCAGTCCTCCATTTCTTGGGAGTGAGGGGTAGAGAAATGGTCTCCCGGAAGGATTGTTAAATTCCACTCCCTCCCCATGTTCTCAGTGGAAAATCAGATCTTTAAGGTCCTGGCACTTTTGTCCTGTTCTGGATAATTCCACTGTTTTACTGTCCCCCTTTTTCTGGATTATGTATTTTTATGTCTTATTTAATCGTAACTGCTCCCAGATTATGTGTCCTAGTAAGGTCCTGAGGAAGCATCTTAAGGTACAGTTTTTGAGGTTATGAGGAGCTCTGTGGATGCTATTAGCCTTCAACAGGCAAAGAGAGACCACTGGTTTCCTCCAACTTGAGATGATCTGCAGGGTTCTTTGTCCTTTGACCATTGCTTACTCAAGTAGCCACCTCAAATCAAACAGGTAGGTGGCCGTTCTCATCTGTCTCCTCATGGTTCTATTGCCTCGGGTGTCTTAGCATGGGGCAACTCTGAAGAGCCTAGTCAGTCAGTCCTTGGTAAAATTATACCCATAAGACAAGCCTCTTCATGCCTGTTCCTCTGTCACTGAAGTGTTCATTCAGCTGCCTTGCTCGTGTCCGGCCCGCAGTGCGCTCTGCTGACCAGCTGCCTGATTGCTTCGTGCAGTTTGTCGGTGTATTCGAAAAATGCCATTTTTCCACTGCCCCCTCATTTTGCTGTCAAACTCTGGTCTGATGCTGTGTTTGCTTAAAGGGTGGGATGTGTAAAACTATACCTGGGAGGACAGTTGCTTGGTTAGTGTGTTATTGTTCACGTAGGAAGTTATGCTATGGTTGTTTTCACAAAGACTGTGATTCTAAGGAGCGTTTTTAAAAGATTCTTTGGAATGTTTGTTTACAGGTGTCTCTTAGGAATAAGCCATTGTTGTTTATTGGTTTGTAAATAGTAGGGGCCCGCAAGCCCTGGGCACCTAAAACAGCCTTTCATGAAACTGTCTCAGGAGCCAATTTCATAACCTTTTGTCCTTCACCCTCAGACTTAAAGGAGCAAACAATGAAAGAGAATCATTATCTTTCACTAGTGATTGCATTTTAGTGAAGTGATTTTTTTTTAAACGAAATTAAAAGTTTTGTTAATTATACCCTTTTGACTTGCTCCCTCACTTCCTTCAGGTATTTGTTCAAATGTCAGCTTTGTCTGCACAGCCGAGGTTAAATCACAGCCCCTTCCTACCATATCCCGAGGACCCCTTGTTCTTTATTTTTCACCTGTCACACACACACACACACACACACACACACAGTCAGACATTCTGTTTCCTCTTATTAGAACATAAGCTCTTTGATGGCAGAACTTTTGTTCAGTGTGGCATCCCGCATGCTTGAAATGGTTCCTGGCACATAATATGTGCTCACTGGATATTTGTGAAAAGAGGAAGGAAATGTGCCCAGCAGCGGCTGGGTAGTGTGGTGATTAGCTCTGAGCCAGGCTTCCTGACTGTACATCCCAGCTTTACCATCTACTCTGAAGGGCCCTCGGCCAAGTTACTAAAAGCCCTGTCATAGTTTCTCCACTTGTAAAATGGTGATAATAACAGTACATCCTTCACTGGCATAGGAAGTTGCTGTACAAACGTTGGCTGTTCTGGGTGAGACCTTTTTCTTGCACTAAGAGTTCATTGGGACAGGCAGACCGGGCTCATCCTCACTGTCTCTCTATTCCTTATGCAATATGGTCAATAGTCTCATCATTAAACTGACCACACTTGTCACCTGTATCCCCCACCAAAGAAAGATCATATTTGAAGGCATTTTTCCACTCTGTGAAATGAGATCGATCTAATTCCCTCCCACCTGTATGACCCTGTGACTCCCCTTGCTCGAGTAGCCCATGTCCGGCCCTTGTTTGGGAGTGAGGTTCTGGGAACCTGGATTTAGGGATGCTTCCCAGGCGGGCCCTGCCCTTCTCTGTGAGCTTGGCTTCTTCAAGCCTCCCTGGAATAAGTGGCCTTTGCAGTCAGTCACCTTGTTACTTGAAGGTTTGGATTTGTTTCCAAGACTCCTACCTCCTACCCCTCAGGGGCAGTGCTGTGCAGTGGTTAGGAGCACTGGTTTGCAACTCTGCCCTTTCTGTGACATCTTGACCAACTGACCTCACCTCTCACTTTTCTTATCTGGGAAGTAAAGACAACCATTCCTATTTGATTTGGAGGCTGTTTTAATACAATAAAGACAATGTGTATTTAAAAAACCCCAAAAACTTGGCCCTAGGTATGGAACATTTTCATTAAGAATTTCATTAAGCATTTCAGTAGTAGTTATTGAGCAGGTGCTGGTTCTGGTACCCAGCAAATATTAGTCGAATGGAGGTATTTCCATCCTTTACTAAGAGAAGTGAGCTGTTTCCCACTTTTAGCTGTTTTACAGCACCAAAAGCCCAAAAAATGTAAGAGAGCAAGATTCAAGGTAACTTGGGCTTATGTTTCTGGCCAGTGAAAGTTAAACCAAAATTAAACAGAAAACAAATTTGAGAGGGAAAAAAAGGGGAAAGATGACTTGCTAATGACTGAAGCTGTAAAAGAAATTTAGTATGGGGTGGGAGTGGGAAAGCTCCTCTCCTGACCCGCAGAGGGGTCATTTTGGAGAAACTTGCCTGCTTTATGGAAGGACTTAGCCTAAGGTCACAGATTTAGTAAACCACAGAATGAGGAAGAGAAGTCAGGTTTTCTAACACCAAGCCGGCTATCTCAGGCATGCATAAGTATCTAAGTCTCCAAAAGCCCTTTCAAGGACATTAGGAGAGCTTCTTTTTCCTTTAATCTTACAGCTTTTCTTTTCTTGCTGACAGCAAGAAACTGTTATTTGGGGATATTCAGATTTTATTTGTTGATTTTGCCTTTCTCACTCTTAGGCAGCTTTCGTTTTCCTATCTTCTTCCTATAACGGTTTTTCCTCGAAGTGTGGACTTCAGACCACTTGCATCTAAATCTGCTGTGGTGCCTGTTTAACATGCAAATCCCTTGTACTTACTCCTAAATCAGACTCTCTTGCGGGGAGGCCTGCTTTTTAAAAAACTTGCCAGATGATTCTAATGCCTACCGAAGCTTGTGGCCTGCAGCCCTAGGAGATCTGGACAGGCCCTCCACTGGCTGGGTGAGGTCAACACTATGGATCTTACCTGTCTCACTGGCCCACAGAAGACACAACATTCGCAATCTGAGCAACTCTGTGGTTATGCTTGAAATGAAAGTCCCTATATCATGCATCTTCTTGGCCTTGATGTGTAGCCAAAATTCAAAATTCAAATTTTCAGCTTCAAAGAGAGTTTGGGAATGGTCCTTATTTTCTCTGAACTCCTTTACAAACATTTTAGAACACAACCTAAATGCACAGAAATGTTTAAAAAATACCAGTAGTTTGCAGCCTGCTTTCTTTCCAAGGGCATAGCAGCCTGCATCAGTTTCTAAAAATAGACCTTTTTGGTCCAGGTCATTGAGCAGGAATGGCCTCTGTGTCACTCTGTTTACACAGTTTCACATCTGACACCTTCATAACAACAGTGCTGACTTGCTGAGGCACGAGGACCAACATTGGGATGTGGGAATTCTCGGTAAAATGCAGCTGGAGCAGCAGCCAGTAAACATCTGGCAGCATCCCTACCGAAGCCAGCGATGTTTGGAGTCAGGGCCGTTTCAACCTTGCATCATGATTCCTCATCCCCTTTCCATCACTGTCTCAAAGTCAGCGGCAGAGGTCAAAAACTCCAAGTCACACCACGAGATACTAACAAACAGAAAAAATGAGCTCGTGTTCAGGAATTTGAGACCCTCCGTGGTTTTTTTTTGTTTGTTTGTTTAATCTGTCTTGCATTTCTCCATTTTGCGAATTTGTGCGTTTATAATACATCATCTACTTGCAAATTTAATTCTGGGAACTTTCAATAAAATGTTCTGAAAAGGCTTATTTATCTTTGATATTTTCAGAACAGCCCTGCAATACTGAAAGTTCTTTTCTTTTTGTGTAATAATGTCTGTACATCCCTGTCCTGGTCCCTAACTGCACAGACTACGTGGGTGGTATTAGAATTACAATTTATTGGTATTAACATTCTAAAATCAAGAAAATGGGGTAAAGAGTGGTGGCACTTGACATTGACTATACGTGAGGTGATTGAACTGGACAACCAGGTATCCACATTCATTGAATTCATAGCAGATTCTGAAATGGATTAATTTGGATCAGATTTAGAATACTGTTTGTTGGAATGAATTTTGATTTATGAATTAGCCTGCCATCTTTACATAAATAGTCTAGCAAGCTCTCAAAATGTTAGCTTTTGGTGTTCTAAGCATTTTTATCTTCTCAGTTAATTCCAACAACAACCCTGGAAATACATATTATGATTGCTTTATTTTACAGTTGAGGAAACAGACCTTCAGCAGGGCAGTCTGACCAGGGGGACAAATCTATTAAGTCTATTAAGTGTGGATTTAAACTCCAGTCTGTCTGACACAAAAGCCCAAGGTTTTGCATCAGCGTGTGTTCAGATGAGCTGGTTTGCTGTGATTGTTTAAACCCCTGAACCAGCATGGGTTCTTCAGCCTCTGGGCGACCACAGGTTAGGCTCCCCCAATGCCTTTATTTACTTTGCTTGAAAGACAGTACATCCTGGTACCTTTTGTTTGACTAGCAGTATTGATTCCCATTCCCTTAAGTAAATTAACCTTTCTGTCTTGTCTTACACATTTGACGGAGGCAAGTCCACATGCCAATAAAAATAGAAATGGGGGAAACAGCATAGCAAGAAGGGAGAAGTGACTGAGGCCTTTATAGTTTATCAAGATGCAAACACAGGTTCATCATTTTCTACTCCCCATGAAAACAAAACAAAACAAAATCCCACAGCTTGATTCCAATCACAGTTTGTCCTATAATTTTATAAGTGATTGAAATACCTGATTAATATTGAAATGCTGGAACATTCATTGTTTTGTAAGAGAATACTTGAGAGTTCCAATGAGATTTTATCATTTCTCTCCCAAATAGCAGAAGTTTGATAAATGATGTTGTACTTAAGTATTAGACTTACTAGCACCTATGCATAGGCCTAGAAGTCTCTTTGTCCTTTGCAGGGTGGGCTCTACTCAGGTCTGATTCAGCTTCTGAAGGAGTCTGAAATTTGTCTTTGTGCACTGTTATTACCAGTACCCTAATGAAGCCTCTGCCTCTCCCCATCTTCTCTCTGCTTCCCCCAACACCATCCCCCACATCTCCCTCAAAACTATCCTTCCAGGAATTGTTTCTCCACATCTGTCTCTGTCCTGGTTCTTCATCCAAACTTGACTTTCCATTTCTTACTCCCTCAGAATCTTGCTAGGAGTTAATTCGATAATCTCCAAAAACATGGCTGAGAAAAGTGAAAGTCCTTTGAGAACAATGCAGTCTTATGCTAACATAAAATGGGGATAGAGAACAATGCAGTCTTATGCTAACATAAAATGGGGATACGAAAGCTATTATTTGTATTTGTATTTTATTTTATTTTTTTAAAAAAGATGACCGGTAAGGGGATCTTAACCCTTGACTTGGTGTTGTCAGCACCACGCTCAGCCAGTGAGCTAACCGGCCATCCCTGTATAGGGATCCGAACCTGTGGCCTTGGTGTTATCAGCACCACACTCTCCCGAGTGAGCCACGGGCCGGCCCATTATTGGTATTTTAAAAGGCAACTTTGCAGGCTATCCATTTCTTACCGTAAAGAAAGTGAGCTTCTAATGGTGTAATCCCAGTGAGAAATTTGTTGGAGCTATCCGTGTTTAGATAGGTGGGTCCTGTCATTAGAAACCTTCAAGTCATGGGCAGATGGTGACCTCAAAGGCTGACCTTGGCCACATCAGCTTGCATATTCAGGAGCATCCTGGGAGCTCCCTGTGTGACTGACACCTCCCCTGAGGACTCCTCGCAGTGCAGTCAGGAGGGAGCTTTAGTGACTGGGGATGGTGGGCCGCAGAGGTGAAGGATGGAGAGTACTGTCAGGTACACTGACAGAATAGTTAAAAGGCTCATTTCACAATTTCAGAAATCATTTCCCAGGGATACTGCGATAATTCAAATGTGAATATCTGCACCTTGAATATGTTGAAAAGAAGGGCATTGGCTCATTCAGGGGCAGCTCTATCAGTACACTCTTTCAGTGTATGGGTTTTCCCCTTTGCCCATTGAGAGTTTTATCCTCACCTAGTTTTTCTCTGCCACCCACCTGTTTCTGAAATATTAACACAAGCTTAAAACCCAATAAAGTAAGGGTTTAGATCTGTCGGTTGCTTTCAGTTGGCGCAATAATGAGACTATATAATGATTGAGGTTCGTGGGTTGAAGTCAGCGGTGGGATGAAGGGACACGCAAACAACCTTACACCCCGGTCCTCATGCAGTTGTTGGTTACATGTAAGGTTGCCAGATTAAGCGAAGAAAAATACAGGATGCCCGGTTAAATTTGAATTTCACATAAACAATGAATGTTTTTTTGTTTGTTTGTTTGGCAACTGGCCAGTACAGGGATCCGAACCCTTAACCTTGGTGTTATCAGTGCCATACTCTCGCCCAGTGAGCTAACTAGCCAGCTCTAATGAATAATTTTTTTAGTAAAAGTAAGTCCCTGATTTTATCTAGCAACCCTAGTCATGTGGCAATTTAGATGTACAGAAAAAAATATGGGTTCTTTCTTTTGTCTAAACTTAATTTGGTCTTCCTGACAAATCCACTCATGCTGGTTAACAGAGAAAGAAACAAAGTAGTAACTTTTAGTCCTGGTCAAGGTAAAAGCTAGCCTGGTCTGATCATTTGACTAGTCCCTTGATATAATGCTCAGTCTCTAACATAAGGTGCTGCCTTTCTCGGGCATCATTTTTGTCTCCATGGCCCAGCTGCCTTGCCAAAGTAGTGCCTGGGGTTTTGGAGAGGTGGTGAGCGTGGGCCTTTGGTACAGTGTCCCCTGGTCCCTAGGCCCTGTCTATAGTTTTTTCAGCCACTGCAGACCCCCAATGCTAAATTCTGTAGCTGGTGACTCCGTGGTCAATTTTGGCCTGGCGATGCCCCTGGGTCAGCCTCTGCTCAGCCAAGTTCTCATCGCAGCAGCCCCTGGCCCAGGAGTCCCCCCCAGGATCTTCTCACCCCCTCCCACCCCATTGCTACCTCATTGCAAGTCTGCTGGCTCACATCCGATGTCTGAGATTCTTCCCTCTGATTAGACCACTGGAGACCTTGAAATTGGCCTGGGCCAGCTCCTCTCCACAGTGACCTTCTTCTAGAGTGTCAAATGGAGCAACAGGGCCAAGAGTCCTGATGCCCTTGACATTCCCTTCACCTACCTCACACACTTGCTTTCTCCTCCCTGAGGCCAGAGGTTGAAGCAGAACTTGGTTCTCACAGCTGGACTTGCCACCATCCTTTCCCACTCTCCCGAGATTCCCTGAGATCACGAGGGCTGGGCTTTCTTGCCATTTCTTGCTCTCCTCTGAGCTTCCCTCCTTCTGTAATTGCAAGCCTCCTGTCTTAGGTGAGAGGGGTATCTCTGTTGCACTATGGGAGAAATTTGCTGATTGGACTCCTCTAGGCTTGACCCTAGATAGATTACAGCGGTTCTCGAAAGTGTGTGGTCACGGACCAGGAACTTCTATGAAATGCAAATTCGCAGGCTTTACTCTAAACCTACTCAATCAGAAACTCTGGGATTTTGGCTTAAAAACCTGTGGTTTACCGAGCCTTCCCTGTGATTCTGATGCAGTCTAAAGAACCAAGACATTAAAGATTTCTGCAAATTCTCTTTCCCTGTCTATAATCTCTCTTTTATGGTTTTAAAGCCTGAAGTCTTGTTAAACAGACCAAATAATTCCTAGCAATCTAATTGATTGATTAGATTGCTAGATAAACTCAAAACATTTTATGGTTTTTAAAAAAGAGGAATTTGTAGCCTTAGAAAGAAAGGAAATCTTGACACATGCTACAACATGGATGAACCTTGAAAACATTATGCTAAGTGAAATAAGCCAGTAACAAAAGACAAATACTGTATGAATTCCACTTATATGAGGTATCTAGAATAGTCAGATTCATAGAGACAGAAAGTAGAATGGTGGTTGCCAGGGGTTGGGGGAGAGTGGGTTGGGGAGTTGTGTCATGGTACAGAGTTTCAGTTTGGCTGGGTGAAAAGTGTTGTGGAGATAGATACGCAACAACGTGAATGTACTTAACACCACTGAACTGTATGTTTAAAAATGGTTAAGATGGTAGATTTTATATTATGTGTCTTTTACCATGAGTAAATTTTTTAGAATAAAAAATAGAATAAAAGGAATTTGGTGATTAAAGCAAAAATGAAAGCTGTGACTTAAAAATGGTTTAAGCAACAGGTATTGATTTGAGGAAAGGTTGCATAGCTAACTGTGGATTGTCCACGTTACGCAATCCTGGAGGTTCACACCTGAATACTGAAACATGTGCCTGGTAAATTTGGGTATTTCACCAGATCTTAGTTGAGTTTCTGAGCTTCTGAAAGTATTAAAAGAAGCTAGTCAAATATATCTGACTCTACAATTCAAATAGGGTAGTTTGTCTCGGAGTGGCTGTTGAGATAAAAGGTAAGGTATACTTGGAATTTTTGCATATCTCAGGGTAAAAAGCCCTCTGCGTAAATTAACTCCTAGTGGGCCATATCCTCGTACATAAAAAGTATTGGCAAGTCACGAGCCATCTACCAGGAGGATGAGCCACTGGGGAAGACCTGGCTACTTACTATCTCCATTGGTTTAGAAAGGAAGTTGTCTGGATCCCTTATTGCCCTATTCTTCCAGTCATTTGGCATCAGGTGGTTGATCTCATCCTCCCTAGAGGCAACAACAAGGAGGGGGTGGTATTGGCATATGATGGGGCTTTAGCCTCCACCCCACCTCCTGCATTAGTTGCCTACCCAATAAAATAATACTCTCTATATAAACAATTCATGTTTTCTCAATATTGTTAAAGGATGAATTAAAGTATCTTTAGAAAACCATTATAGTCTAAGTAAAAACAGTGAACTCGCTATGCAGAACACAGCTTCAAGACAGGCTCTCTACAATTCCACAGCCCAGTTGCCACCAGTTAGCCCCTCTTATATGAAATTCTGCAGTCATCACTGTTCTAATACTGTTTCCATGCTGAGAGGGAGAATAAGCATCCAATTCTGCCTCCTGTCTCAGAACTGTATTCATATAAGACAATCTTTTCATAAGCCTCAGGAAATTAGGTAAATAAAGGTAGATAAGACCTATGCTAATAAAAGATAGTGATATCTTTTCCTTCTTTTTCTTTTTTTTCACTGTGTTCATTAAGTTGTTTTTTTTTATTTTATTTTTTTTTATTTTTATTTTTTTTGTCTTTTGTCTGTGTCCGGCAACGGATCGCAACCCTCAGTGTTGCCCCCGTACCGGACCGGGGACCGGCAACGGGATCGCAAGCCTCGGTGTTGCTCCCGCGCCTCGCTCAGCCAGTGAGCGGGAGCCGGTCTGTATGTGGGATCCGAACCCTCGGATGGGAGCGCCGCCGCGCTTCCCAAGCGGCGCACTATCCAGTGCGCCACCGGGCCGGCCCAAGTTGTTTTTTTTTTAAAGGTACATAGGTAATAAACATCAGCTTATAATAACTCCACCACCACAAATCCTTATAATATGAATCACAAAATCATAGTCAGATTCTAAATTGAATAAGGTTCTTTATGTTCCTGGTTAAGAAGTGAAGTGTATCATGTTCTCGTGGAAGAGTTAAGAGAACACACCATTTACTAATTTTATGGGGAGGCCATATAGTGGAAAAGAACGTGGCTTTGGAACAGCTCTGCCTTTGAATCTAGACTTTTCACTTATTGGCTGTATGAATCCAGCTGCATAACCTACCAGAGACCCGATTTCCTTTAGCTATGCAGTTGGAATAAATTTTATCTAAATTTGTATCTCAGAGGGTTTTCATGATGCTTATATGAGACACTCTATGCAGAGTGACAAGTAAATACTTGGATATGGTAACCACTCAGGCAATGGCAGTTAGAAAGAATAAGTGTGGAAGTCAAGCATCAGAACCTGAAGAAGCTCTTGTCTAAGTTTGTGGACTCCATTGTGTTGTTGGGTTTACCATCACTCCTTTCAGTTCTACCTTGATTTATTTAAATGCAGTTCTATTTCTTTTCAGACCTGCAGCAACTAAATCTGTTATCAATTTCTCATGATTAAGATTTGAACAAGGCAGGCTGGCCTTAGTTAACTTGGGAGAGCATGGTGATGATAACACCAAGGAAAAGGGTTCAGATGCCCACACCAGCCACTCACCACCCCCCCAAAATAAAAGGAAAAAAAAGAACTAGGCCACAACAGGCAAATCTAATTGATGATTGAGGTCCACAGTAGGTCTGGGAAGTCTGTAATAGGCTGGAAATATCTTGATGGAACCTTATGTGGGTACTCGAAATGTTCTATATCATTTTTATTCCTTTTTTTATTATTATTATTTTTTAAAAATATGACAGGTAAGGGGATCTTAACCCTTGACTTGGTGTTGTCAGCACCACACTCTCCCAAGTGAGCTAACCAGCCATCCCTTTATAGGGATCCGAACATATCATTTTTATTCTTTACATAAATGAGTGCAATTTACACACTCTGTGTTGGTTACTCCTTAGTAAAAATTTTTAAATGACCTGAACTAGGTGTACATAAAGATCACAAGGCCTATGCCTACCAAATCCACTGTTAAAATTAGTCAATTTTATTTATAAAAAGCCAACTCGTTGAATTTAATAAAGTTATTTGTTAGAATTTGAAAACAACATCTTACGCAAGTGTTTGGCCTGCAGATGTTTGTTTAATCCACGTTAAAATTGTGGGAATCTTACATAAAAATTTTTATTCCTAGCTTCTGGAAAAATCAGACCATCTTGCAGCAGTGGCTTGGTGCTGCATGTACACGTCAGGTGAGGCATATGCTCTCTGGTTTGCTGTGAGGCCCCCTGCTTCCTATGATCTCACATCTGCCACTTTGCTTATTTACTCTACCTGCCTGGCCTCGTAGACATTAGAGTCTGCCAGTCCACTGAGTCTTTTCCAGTAGAGGGCTGGTTGACAATTTCTAATGCTAAACTGGAGAAGGGAATCATTGTGTCTGACTCTCTTTGATCTCTCTAGCGCCTACCATGACATGTTTGTTGAGTGAATGAAAAACCCTATATCATGTGCTGACTGCCTGCTTGTACATCTCTCCTGTCACATTTCTTTTCAAGGCTTATGGGTTTGCTAGCCCCACTGTGATTCAAACTGCCTTTTCCTACTATAGCACAAGATGCAGGGTTAGGAAAGCAAAAGGAAAAATGTTCTCCTCACTGTCAGTTTAAATTATGATTTGAAGCAGCTTTTATTATACCAAACTCATCAGGCTAATTGCTTGACAGCCTCTCTGCTACTCCGGGCTGGCGCCGTTTAACTGGTCTACTCTGCTGATCTCTGGCTGGGGAGGTGTGGCATATTCGCACTAAGGAGAATTCTGCTACCTGGAAAAATGTCCAGAGCCCCTAAGCATCGTGCATGCCATTCGTGTCCCATTTCTAAGTCGCAACAAATGCAATATGTGCAGTAGTCCTTAAGAGCATATAGTTTGAAATCAGGCTGCCTGGCTTCCAATCCTGTTACTACCACTTGTTAGTTTTGTGACCCTGGGCAAGTTTTTAATCTCTCTGTGCCTGAGATTCTTCAGGTGTGAAATGTGTATAATAGTAGTATCTCCCTAGTAACGTTGTTGAGAAAATTAAAACAAAATATGTAAAGTACTTAGTATTCTGCCTGATACGTAGTAAGCACCCACTAAGTAACTAAGTACACATGTAAGTACTATATATAAACCTAACTATGTTCTGCTACCTTTCCACCTTATTCAGTCTTTATGTCAGCTGTGTAATTTTCCTAGAGATTGAAATTAACCATTAATAATGCTGTAATTTGTGTTCCACAATGCTCTTTCTCTAGAGGTTTTTTGTTGTTTTTTTTTTTTTTTTTGTCCGTAAGGATAAATCATGAACCCAAATATAATTCCTTTACCTGTTATTCTTAGCACTAAATGGTAACTTGGGGTTTCCCATCTGGGATGTTGAGACTTCGATGGGATGTCTAAGTTCAAAGTCATTATTTGCTACCTTTTGTGCACGAACATTCTGGTGAAGCAATACCTTGGTCTCCCCAAA
>NW_007728154.1:221317-222652 GCF_000696425.1 Galeopterus variegatus | reverse complement strand
TTTTTTTTTTTGTCCGTAAGGATAAATCATGAACCCAAATATAATTCCTTTACCTGTTATTCTTAGCACTAAATGGTAACTTGGGGTTTCCCATCTGGGATGTTGAGACTTCGATGGGATGTCTAAGTTCAAAGTCATTATTTGCTACCTTTTGTGCACGAACATTCTGGTGAAGCAATACCTTGGTCTCCCCAAAGAATTTAAGAATGTGAAGGGAGAGAAAAAGAACACACACAAAAAAAGGCCAGCAGAATGAAGCAAGGTTAACTTGAAAAGTGTGTGGACTCTCATTGGTAATGTCAGTAATGAAAAATATCATGCCATCTGATTTCTGTATCACAAGTGGTTTATGTCCTGCAATTATTACAGGAAAGGTATTGTATAATAGTACTTTGGACTTAACTGACATCTTTTACAACACTGAGGCCTATAGGCATTATCTTATAAATCTTCTTAATGTCAGGGTGCCGTCAGATTGGGATAGAAGGTATTCCCCCAATACAAAGTGAACATTGGCTCAGCTGCTGTGTGTCACCTGCCCTTAGAGCATCTTCAAGGATCTGAGTCCTCAAGACATGCTGAGTTCTCCAACAAATACAATTTCCTATGAAATTAAATGAAAATGTACTAGAAGAGAGAGGAACTGAGCTTATTAAGTTTCTCTTTAGGCTCACTGCCCGGTTTTCTTTTAGCCTGAAGCCTGTATGTGTGAATTTGTAGAGTTGCGCTAAAATCTTAACCCCACGAAAGTTTATTTTCTGAAGTCTTTTCTCGCCTCACACATTATCATCACCTTGGTCACTGTCACTGTCCTTGCCACTGTGATCTAGTCTATAATGCCTCTTTTTTTGTAGAGATGCAGTGTGATTTCTAAAAGTGAGATGTGCAGGATACCAGTTCTACCTGAATCTTTTACATGCATTTATAAAGTTTAATTTATTTATTAAGCATCTAATATATGCTAGCCATTGCTAGGTGCTTGGGACTCAGCCATGATCAAAAACAAACATCTGTGTCCTCATGGAGCTGACATTCTGTGAACAGAGGCGATGAATAACAAACTCAATACACACATAAAATTATATAGCTTCTTAGAAGTTGGTGAATTCTAGGAAAAGAAAAGCAGACCAGATGTCAAGAGGCTGCTTCTGTCTCCTCCATTCATAAAATTCCTTCAATTCCTCCTGAGAGTATTAAGGACAAATGTCTAATTTTTAAAAACCTACTCTGTGAAAGTTCTTTGAGCTTTGGGGATATACCATAAAAATACAAAGCCTTGTAAATAAGTGCCCGGCAGGCATCTAAATCTGCCTTACATAGAAGATCAATCTAAAA
>NW_007728154.1:218141-220192 GCF_000696425.1 Galeopterus variegatus | reverse complement strand
AAGAAGATCAATCTAGTTTACAACTCCTAGAGAATAGTGTAACTGTTATGGACAGATGCAGACACAAGGGAATTGAAAATGAGTGAAGAAACGACATCGTCTTCATTATTCTGTGCAGCTTTCCCACCATAGACCCCCATCTTTAATCCCAAACAAGCACCCTGCAAGGACATGTGCAAATCATTAAAGAAAAATACCAGCAGAAATCTGGTGTTCTGAAATCAAGGCTATCCATCTTGGTCTGCAGTTCATCAACAGGTAACATAAAACTCTCCTGCCTGCGGGTTTGTTTTTTAAAAGGCAATCAGAAGAAAACAGGATGTGCCTGAGTAGATGAGCTACTAGCTTTTAGAGAAAAGGAAAAATAAAAACACCATACTTCTTCAAAAACGCATGTAGCATATTCCTTTTTATCCTCTCTTCTCTTCACCATAAATATTAAAAATTTAGTGATGTCCTGGCCCAGGGTCCTTCTCCAAGGCTGCAAAGTAGAGCCTAAAATGGTAAATGATGTGTCCAGGGTCACTTAGCTTATCAGTGGCAGAACCAGAAGGGAAAGCCAAGCCCCCTCCCTCCCAGTCCAGTGCACCATGGGTTCTGCAGAGCTTCTTCCAGATTAGGTCATCAATGCTTCAAACAAGGATTCTCTAACCCTCTAGAACTGATTGATTAAAGAATTTGTGAAGGCATTCCAGATACTCAATAGAACTCTGAAGGAGAGAAAGCAAGAAGTAGAAGGTGGGGCTGAGGACAGGGTTTTTCCTGGGGGGAGCAGCATGGTGTGGATGCTGTCCCTCTTCTAAATGAGGGAGCTGGTGCACATTCCAGTGGGAAGAATTTCCTATGTGCCAAAGAAGTCTCCCCTGACTGTGAAAGGCATCACTTCCAGACTTGAGGACTCCAGACCTCACTGTCCTTCTCATAAGTGGCCGCCAACCATCTGAAGGTGATGGGGACACACTCTGTGCTGTCTTACCTAAGGTCATGGCGTAGGTGGGGAGAGAGCTCATCCAGCCCATAGCACTGCTGTTAGGTAACATTTGAGCTCTTCCCATGGGCCGGGCTGTGCTGAGTGCTTTATTTATATCACTACCTTCAGTCCTCATGTCAGAGAGGTACCCATTTCAGAGGAGAGAAAATTGAGGCTTGGAAAAGTTTAGTAATTCACCTGGAGTCACAGAGCCTGGTGTGATCCCATCTCTGCTGCTTGCTAGCTGTGAAATGTTTGATGAGTCACTTAATCTCCCCAAGCCTCAGTTTCCCCATCTGTAAAGTTGGATTAATAATTATAGTATTTGGGCCGGCCCCGTGGCTCACTCCAGAGAGTGCGGCGCTGGTAGCGCCGAAGCCGTGGGTTCGGATCCTATATAGGGATGGCTGGTGCACTCACTGGCTGAGCGTGGTGCAGACCACACTGTGCGAAGGGTTGCGATCCCCTTACCAGCCAAAAAAATAATAATAATTATAGTATTTGCCTTGTAGCATTGTGGTGATGATTAGAGAATGTAACATGGTAACTACTGACAACTAGTAACTACTAATTGTGTGGTAGTTAACTATAGGATAACTGTAGTTCAACTATAGGTTGAACCACATGAAATTGCTATTGTGACGGACCAAAAATTGTCAAATATCAGCAGTTTCATATGGTTTAATCTATTACTACTAATAGGCATCCATTCTTTGTAAGTAACACAGTGGTTCCCTTATTTATATAATAATTTGTGAAAGGACTTTTGATTTTATTGCTTTAATATAATTAAATTTATTTTTTTAGTTTTTTACTTGCCTGCTTGTTTTAGTTTCCCTAAGAGTCACATAGAGATTTCTTTTTTTTTTTTTTTTTTGTCCTTTGTTTTTTTGAGACTGGCCGCACCGCGCTCCTCCAGTGAGCACACCGGCCATCCCTATATAGGATCCGAACCCGCGGCAGGAGCGCTGCTGCGCTCCCAGCGCGGCACTCTCCCAAGTGCACCACGGGCTTGGCCCATGGAGATTTCTTTTAATGTAACATAGCACCTATGAGGACAAACACAATCGACACAATTACA
>NW_007728154.1:216856-217732 GCF_000696425.1 Galeopterus variegatus | reverse complement strand
CACCGGCCATCCCTATATAGGATCCGAACCCGCGGCAGGAGCGCTGCTGCGCTCCCAGCGCGGCACTCTCCCAAGTGCACCACGGGCTTGGCCCATGGAGATTTCTTTTAATGTAACATAGCACCTATGAGGACAAACACAATCGACACAATTACAGTTCTTGGAGCCAAGAACCTTTAAGGATATTGTCACAAAGAACTTGGAGAAGAGTGGATTTGAAGTGAGCTTAGACTGGACAGAGCTGGACTATGAAGAAAGGAAGAGGTAGTTGACTCCTGGCTCCTTTAAACTACTGTGAGTGTTCTGCTGTTGGAGGGAGGGGCGTCACCGTACTAGATGACTGGTGGTGATAAACAAATGTCAAACATAACCATTTGTCATTCTGCAATGTAGAGATGTAGAGATGAGATCTTGGTCAGCAGCAGGAGGTTGTTATATTGGACACATTCAAAATGAATTGCGTGGCCTGTCTGCTCTTGAATTCTGGCTTGCTGGGAGTAGCCTATGATGGAAGGAAATGCAACTCAGTTGTGATGGATGCGGAGATTGTGGGGTGGGGGAGGAAAACATAAAACTGGGGTAAGAATTTTGTCTTCCAAAAAGGAAAGGCTACTTTTGGAAAAAAATGCATCTGCAATGCAAGATCTAATGGGAGGCTCCTCTTCTGAAAAATGATTCTGTGCCCCAACCCAACCGTGTTCCCACCCCACATTTGCCCCAATCCAATTTCCTTATATTTCATATTTTAGGGATATAAATAGCTCTGGAATTCGAGTGGAATATTCTGGAGAGATTGCCTTTCTAGTTAATGCAGAAACCATCTTTTAAATAAAAATAGTCCAACCTTTGAAGTGTGATGTCATCTTCCAGGATACT
>NW_007728154.1:213936-216302 GCF_000696425.1 Galeopterus variegatus | reverse complement strand
AACCATCTTTTAAATAAAAATAGTCCAACCTTTGAAGTGTGATGTCATCTTCCAGGATACTTTAGACTTTCTTGGTATCTGAAATGATTATTACTGCTTGGAAGATGTAATGAACCCTCTGATTTCAGAATTCTGCCCCGTGTGTGTGTGTGTGTGTGTGTGTGTGTGTGTGTGTCTGGGGGCATGCTCCCTTTCCCACTTCTTTCTTTCCACACCTAAAAAATAATCTGCAAATTGTGTTAAGATTCTTTTGCAAGGAGGTTTACAAATTATCTTTGGATCCTATGATTTGTTTTTTTCTACAAACGGCAGCTGTGAACTAATGGAAGTGCATTTACATACCCACAAATGCAGACACACTTGGAGTCCCTTTTCTTTCTGTGCGTGCTATTCCTTTTCTTTCTCCTCTCTCTTTGTGTCTATGGTTACTGTTAAGCTGACCCCTACAGTCTGGGGCAAATACCAAACTTGAATCAAGCACTGCTTATCCATACAGCTGCAGAGTTTCAAGGGCTCAGATGATAGATGTAAGTAAAATTCCTCTAAACTGGTGTCAGTTTAGGAAACCTGTTAGGATTCCTCCACAAAGGTGGGCTGCATTGCACTCTGTTGTGCGGAATTTTAAGATGCAGTGTCTCGTTGTTGTTCTTTTGTTTTGTCTTGTTTTTTGCAAGAAGCATCTTTAGAAAATTTTATGCCTGAGGTGATTTTTACAATACCAAATTTCATTGTTGGGAACAATGACCGTAGAGAGATCTTTCCTTTTATTTGCTTCTCCCTCCCCTTCTCCCAGTTTCTCTGAAAAACTGTTGCTTGCAAAAACCATAGCTAATTAAAAAATTGAACCTAATCAGCTGCAGAGTGGAGACTGGCAAGGGGTGGGAGGCAGAGCACATAAAGAGGTGAAAGCTGCTAACGCTGCGTTCTTTATCTTCACTTTAATTGTCATCCCCGCACGACATGTTGCTGGTGAGTCAGAGGACCCTGAGTGGCACTGGCTGGGGAAGGACAGGAGAGAGCTTACCCAGTACCGCAGCTTTCCTTCCCACAGCCTGACAAACAGCCTCTCTGAGTGCGGCAGGAATGCACGCGGAGCCCGGCCGGGCAGGCATGCCAGCACTGCAGAAACCGGTTCTCGGGTTCTGGCCGAGTGGACTTCCCCTTACATCAGGGGGCCTGCTCCTGTCAGGCAGGCAGGCGGCGATTGGCTGGGAGGACGGCAGTAATTCCAACTGCCTTTTGTACTTGGCTAATCAGGGCAGCGCAGGTTCCTGGCCACGGTGCCTGACTCGGTGGTGGCAGGCACCTGTGTCATTAGCTCTCGCCCTCCTGGGGCTGGCTCCTGTGGATTCCTTCTGGGTAGGAATTGTACCCCCAAGCCACTGAGCCCCCTTGGTGGGCCAGCTTGGTTGAATGTCACGCTGGACAGAGATGTCCAACAGACACTGAGGACAATGGATCCGACTGGGCTTAGACTTCCTTAAGGTAAGTTTGTTTCAAGCAGTTACTTCTAGATGACACTATTTCTTGACAGAAATGCCAGTATTGAGAAGGTAAACTAAAGAGAGGCAGGGAAGTTGTTCAATTTAAGCCTTTATGATGAAATCACCAAGTTATCCGGCTGTCGGATGTGTTGGCAAAATGATACAAAGGAATAAATAAAGATGTAAGTGGGGAGGAGGAAGCTTGACAAATTACTGTAACCCTTGCAGGCAGTTGGCACCTCACTGGGCACTCCTTACAATTTGATGAGCAGCTCAAGTGATAATAGAGTAAAATAGCTTTTAATTATGGTCAACAAATATATATGCTAACTTGTATAATAATATAGAGTCAGGCTGAATATCTTGGCTCCCTCCAATCATGCTAACCCAGAATTTATAGTCTAATTTTAATGACAACTTATTTGTAAAGCTATTTTCCACTTTTTCTCTTGGGATACAAAAACAGCTTTTCTTCTGCAGGTGCTTTTTGTTCAACGCAGGTGCATTAGTGACTCGCACTTCAGCCATTTGATTGTATTGGTTGGCCCACTTTGCTCATCCTTGTCTTCGAGGGAAGGTCGGATTCTCAATGAAAGCACCTACATTTGAGCAATAGTTGAGAAGTTTAGGAATGTTAAGCCGTGATTCTGTTTAAGTGTAAATTCTACTCTGATTTCATTTTACTTGTAAATTGATTGACAAATACTTCAAGGACCATCCTGTATTCCTTCTTGGGTTGCTGTCGACAAACTTGTAATTTGAGGATTTAGTCAAAGACTGCCAAAAAGACTAGTGGTTTGGGACCAGTGCTTACACCCTACCTGCTTTGTCATGATAGGGAGGAAGTAATTTTCTCTTGGATTTTATTTTTTTTCAATGAAC
>NW_007728154.1:209947-212507 GCF_000696425.1 Galeopterus variegatus | reverse complement strand
GACCCCAAATACATAATTTAACACAATGATTAATAACTAAGATATTTCATTCCAGGAATATCATTAGCGATTTAGGTTGGAGGGCAGGGAGATTAAGTATCTTAAATTTATTGTTTTCCCAGTGACCATTTTTAAAAGCTTCCTTCCTGGAGCTGTGGAAAGCCTGCCAGGCTCCCTCGACTGCTGCCTGCCGCGGGGTGAGGGTCCTTTCTGGTGCTGTGGACAGCACACAAAGGGGCACAATAGGGCCTCTCAGTCTCCCCCTCCCAGACACGCACTGAGCACCCCATAGGCATTGGCTGCACTTGAAAGGTTCAGCTCTGCAAATGGAAGGCTGCATACATCAGACACCTTCCTTCCCTCCCTCCGTCTTTATCTTTCTCTCTCTCCTGCTCTCTCCTCTTTTCGCCACAGGCCTCAGCCTTGGCCCGTGACTTTTCTGAGCCTGGGCGGCCTGTGAGTTCAGAAGCTGAACAGCTTGGGGGAGACCTCCCTTTCCTCAGTGTGCTCTGGCCATAGGGATCAGAGAGCAAGCTGGGGCTTGGTAGCTCTAGACATAAGGAAAGAGGAGTTTCTTCACCTCCACCCCTCTGTAGGTGGCTCGATTAAAATGACACTGGTTAATAGGGAAAAATTAGCACTCCCTGTTAGGCCAAACCTCTAAAAGGCAGGTTTAAAAAAAAAAAAAAAGCAACCCTCCCCCCCCACCAGCAATTGTAATGGTCCCATTTTGGAAGCAAATGGGAAGCTGTATACCTCAGGACAGATGGATGATTTTGGAAGGCAGGAACCTAAGCAGACTCAAGTCATTCTGAAAGTCAAAAGATAGTAGCAGTGCAGTATTTGTGGCATATCATCTGATCCCATTAAGAGAACAGCTCTCTGAGAATGGCGTAAACCGAAACTGGTAGGATTGCTCTGATGTCCCACAAGTGATCAAGCGAGCCCTGGCGTCACACACTTAGGGAGGACTTTGCTTCTGCGTTCAAGGTCTGTTTTTAAAGCGAAAACTCTGGGGATGGAATGTAAATGAGCCCAACCCTGAGAAGCTACGACTGTTTAGAATCACTCATTTTGTCCAAGTACCAGCGCTCCTTAGTGAGCAGTAACTCCCCCAGTAGACCCTACCCACCAAAACCTGTGGTCCCCAGGACCAGTCCTGCAGGGNATCAACTCCCAATGATTCTGTTCAAGTATAAAAGCAATAAGGAGAACAGATAGAGGTGGTCACTCGAAAACTATGTCAATCATCCTGAAACATATCTTTTTCTTCCAATGTTTATAGCCAGTTGGAATTTTCCATCTTTCTTAGCTGTCAGCTGATAAAATAAGTGACTTTATATGAACATTTTCCTAAATGAGGCCGCTATATTGGTAATACTAAATATAAATATTAAAAATGACTGCTTTGATGAATAAAAGCACCAGAAATGACATTACCCATCAAGTGAAGTGCGATCATTACATAAGTCTACAGCAATCATTTTGAATATATAGTATGTGCAGATAGTGTAGATGGTTGGTGATGATTTAGAAATATAGATTGATAGGTAGGTAGATATTAAGTGAATTTATAAGTGTTGAAGGAATTAAAGAAAAATGAACATTAGAAGGTTAAATAGATATTGAATATTTAGCATTGATTTATACTTCAAAATTCTACCTTCACTTATGAATTATAATCTAGAGAATACATAAATTGGAGGTGATTATCTGAGTTAAGGATAAGTCACTTTTGTATAGGGAGGGATAAATACCATCTTAGCCCTAACTACTATCTTAAAAAAAAATCACTACCCAAAAAAACCCCAGTACCCTAGAAAGGAACAGAAAGGAAGAGACAGCTAGTTGAAAAACTTATCTCTACTTAAAAAGTAAATGAAGTCACAGAAACCCCTCATTTTATATTAAGAGTGTAGAAAGCCCTTGTACATATCTGAAGAGTACCAGCAGACCCCAAATACATAATTTAACACAATGATTAATAACTAAGATATTTCATTCCAGGAATATNAAATGCTTTAGGCCAAAAATATGCTGGCCCTCTTAACTGGGTCACTCTGTAACTTGCGGGGAGTCAGAGGCTTAGAAACTATTAAATGATTTGGGCGCAGAGTGTGCTCACCTGAATAACCCACACCCAGTTGTTCGTTGGTAAAGTTTGCCTGAAGCCTGCACTGAGGATAGCACCCTCTTTCCTATGGCCTTTTCCTGGAAAGGCCTGATCGTTTCATTTATAACAAATTTCAACCCAGGCTGCTTGCCCGGGAGGCCGGCCGAGAGGCTGTGGGTGAGCTAGTCTGAAGGTGGCTGCTGGCCCGCATTGCCTCCGAAGGTATTTCAGGAATGTTAATGGTATGCCTGAGTGGAGGGCTTCAGAGCACAGAGCTCAGGCCTGAGAACCGTTCTTGTGGCCATCTGTTGTGGCCCAGGAAGTCTCATAGCAACAGCTTCTCAAGAATGGTGCTTTTTTTTTTTTTTTAATTAAAATTAACTAACACAAAACCAAAAACTGCTCCACTGCTCAAGAAGAATCAGGGCAGGATTCAGATTCTTTCTA
>NW_007728154.1:206297-209144 GCF_000696425.1 Galeopterus variegatus | reverse complement strand
AGATGCTAATTTCACTATGATGATGTATGCGCTCCAGGATGAATCTATTCAATCCGTGCAACAGTAGGCGTCAGAAAAGGAGGGAGGGAAGGTAATATTTATAGTTTTGTGGTTTTTAAATGATGAGGCATTGTTAGCCATTTACAAAAACTGAGGTCATTCCTCAGGATAGAAGACACTATAAAATGATAAACACCTGAAGCCTGGGTGAGAGCCCCAGACAGAAACTAAAGAATTATATTCTATTTCACATTCTGTCCCTTACTCTGGGCTATTTCAGGAAGGTACACAACCTCTCAGAGTATAGTTCCTCATCTGCAAGTTGGATTTCTGCATTGTTATGAAGGTTAAATACAATCACATAAAAGGAACTTGGGAAATGATCCTTGAATCTGAATTGCTGTAAAGGAGTGTTATATGCTGTCGTTCTCTCTGTTGTGCAACCCTGGGAAAACATTTTCATGGGAACTTTTATATCGCCTTTATTTTTCAGTTTGGCACGTTTCCCTCATGTTTGTGAAATAGAATTTCCCGGTAGAGTCATAAAATATTGCAAGTGATTTTGCCTATACATATATAATTCTTGAATATGTTACATACTTGGAATATTCCTTTATATTCTTGGTTGCTAGTGTGTATTGTTACTCATGTATTACTCAGGTCTAATATATTGCCACATATGGTCAAAGGTGACGTACTGCCCATCCCCGCCCCCCAAAAGGATATATACTCCATATGTGGTTTCTGGAACATAGGTTCCTGATGAAGTCTTTCTTTCTAGAACAGTCTTGACCACTCTGTGCCTATTGCCTTACATATAAAATTTACCCAGCAAGTATTTATGGTGTGCCTACCGTGTGCCTGCTGTGTTTCTAGGTGTTGAGTTTAGAGCTATGAACAAAAGTAGACAAAAATCTTGATACACATCCTTGTATCAATACACATACAACAAATCAAAAAATAAGTCAAGTATATTGTAGATTAGAAATGAAAACTGCTATGGAAAAACAGAGCAGAGAAGTATGCTGTATGATGGCAGAGGGGGTGTTACAATTTTCTGAAGGGTGGTGGGAGAAGGACCTACTGAGAAGATGATATTTGAAAGAAGCCTTGAAGGAGAGAGAATGAGCCTTGGGATCACCTGGGGAGCACTGTAGGCAGAGAGACCAGCATGTGCAAAGGCCCTGAGGGGAAAGTGTGGGCAGAGCAGAGCACAGCAGAAGCAGAAGCAAGAGTGGACAGGCCATGCAGGCCCTTCTGGGCCACTGGAAGGCATTTGACTTTTACTCTGAATGAGCCCTGTGATATCTTACCTCACGGAGCTGTTGTGAGGATTAAATGAAATAAATTGTGTAAATCCTTTAGCACATAGAAAATCTTTGATTATTGTTAGCCGTTGTCCATTCATTTATTACTACTACTACCTAGGATTTAAAGGATGATGTGAGCACACAGCACAGAGCTCTGTTCTGATCAAAGCTAATTGTTCCCTGCGAGAATTAAACTCCCAGCCGTGGCCTCTTATTTTATTTATTTACTTATTTTATTTATTTAAATTTCTCAATATACATTGTAGTCGATTTTCATGACCCTTTACAGCCTTGGCCTCTTAAATGTTCGATTCTATCAGCTTAGAAGGTCCTGACTCTATATCTTTACGCATACACAGAGAACAACTTACTTTTTACAAACTGGCCTTATTTAAGGTAAACCATTGTCTCTATTATGAACATACCAAGTCCATTCTCTCTAGGGGTGGGGGTATTCTGAAACATTTGGTTCAAATTTCAGCTACAAAAGTCCTGTTGAATTCCACTGAATTCACATGATATCACAGTACACTCGTGTTTGAGTTTTTATATTGATTTCCTTCTCTAGGCCACAGGATTTGAGGTGGGGTGGAGCCCACTGCAGATATAATGAAAACAAGGAATCAATGTGTTTTCCTTCTCTCCAGAGTCCAGAAGCAGGATTGCCTTTTGGGGCACTTTAAGGATCCTCTCTCAAAATGATCTTCCTGGACACCCCTTTGAATGTCTAGATTCTATTGATCTCCTTCTTTGAACTTGAAGGATTTTGGTCATAACTCTTGTTGAGAGATGACTAGCTCAGGACAGTAGGAGAGGAGAGGGAATCCTTTGTTCCAGCATTTGAAGACCATCATTCAGACTCAGGGTTATCCTTGCTCCAAAACCAGGAGAAGGGGTTTGGGAGCAACAAAAGTACTTGATGATAACTAGAGATGCTAAATAAATGAAAAAGTCTGAGTAAAAATGTGCACCCTCATCAGTGGAAATGTTTCAGGAAAGGCTGGGCAACCAGTGGGCAGGGGGGCTATCAAACATCTGGATGAGAGCTTGACTTCTATGATCCCTTCCAAATTTTGTGTGGTTCTGCTGTCTTCCAAGATCTGCTTATTAAAAACCAAATCCCCCAGGGAAAGTCACCTTAAATTCTCTTTAATTGACACCTTAGTTTGGGGATTGTGAGAGCAAGAAGCCACTGACTGTGGAGACTCTGTTTTACTTAGGGGTGGGGCCAGGGAGTCATCCTGCAGTGGTCACCCTGGTCCAGGTGCATAGAACCCCAGCACCCCCAACACTAACTGTGTTGTGTTTGCAGACCCCGAGGTTAGCATGTTATCATATTGCTACTGCTGGCTGCCGTGTTACTCAGTTATGATCAGTGGGTAGAGTAGACAGGAGCTCATTTTTTCTTTTGAACAAATGCTTATATAGTACCTATTTTCTAACTGGTTTTTAAAAATGCTAACTCTCGGGCCGAGGCCGTGGCGCACTCGGGAGAGTGCAGTGCTGGGAGCGCAGCAGCGCTCCCGCCGCAGGTTCG
>NW_007728154.1:196431-205904 GCF_000696425.1 Galeopterus variegatus | reverse complement strand
TGTTACTCAGTTATGATCAGTGGGTAGAGTAGACAGGAGCTCATTTTTTCTTTTGAACAAATTCTTATATAGTACCTATTTTCTAACTGGTTTTTTAAAATGCTAACTCTCGGGCCGAGGCCGTGGCGCACTCGGGAAAGTGCAGTGCTGGGAGCGCAGCAGCGCTCCTGCCGCAGGTTCGGATCCTATATAGGGATGGCCAGTGCACTCACTGGCCGAGCGCCATGTGGCCGATCTCAAAAAAAAAAAAAAAAAAGCTAACTCTCAAAATAACCCTATGACAAAGCTACAGTTTTATCCCCATCTAACAGGTTAATAATTGAGATACTGGGTAAGTAACTAACTCAAGGTCACACAGCGACAGAGCTGGGATTTGAACCCAGGCAGTCTGTCAGCAGAGCCTGTGCTCCTAACTGCAACATCGCGTTTGTCCTCCACAAAATGCTTTATCTAGTCCTAGGCACCCTTTTGATTTGTTGTTGTTTTAGAGGAAAATGTGATACAGCATATCATTACACTTTATTGCCCTCTGTAAGGGCAGAGAACAACTTGTTGATACCCAGTGTCTAGTGCAGTACCTGGTGCATGCAGATACTCAAATATTTGTTGAATGAGTGAGAGAGGGAAGGTGTGGCGTGAATAAACAGTAATAAGGCCATAGAAACGCCTTCTTTGTCTCAAGAGTCACAGAGACATATGTGATTGCAGGATGCCACTTATGCAAAAACTTTTACTTTGAAAAGTTAAAAAACAGATAGGATTAGTGGTGAGAATATAACAATTTCATTTCCTGTTAGGTGCTACACTGATATTTTAATTAGTAAATCACATCACACTGGAAGTAGTGCCCCCAAAAGACCTTGATGCCAAATGAACACCTACCATGTAACAATTGGGGAAGGAGCAAAACAGGGAACCACTGGAACCCCATGAATCCCACTAAATGAAGACTTTAATGTGTGATTTGGATTCAGTGCATTTAGCAAATGGATGTTGAGACCCACAGATTTGTTATGGGGTGGTGAAAGAAAGCCTGAGTCTGAACAATGCCAGTGTCTAGGGGAACATCAAGGTGCAGCAAACATAAACCCACTCAGACCAGCTCAAATAAAAAAAAAAAAGAGGGTTCTTTCAAAAGATATGAGGGAAGTTTGTGAAATCCAGCTATAGAAAGCCAGAAACACTTAGTAGTTAAGAGTGGTTAACCTAGTAGTTAAAAGCTCTGGAGTCAGAAGGCTGGGTATGAGTTCCAACTTTAGCATTGCTGAATTTGTGAACTGGGATAAATTACTTAATGTCTCTGGACTTTGTTTACCCATCTAGAAAGTAGGGAATAAAAGTGTCTACCTTCTTGGGTTGTTGCATAGGATAAATGAGCAAATACATATACAGCAGTTGGAACATTGCCTGAAATAGCAGGAGCTATTAGCCTTTATTATTATTTAGAAAGCAGGCAGCTATTCACTTTCTCTTTGGATTGCATAGTTGCTCATTTTAGTTGACTTTGAATATAAGTTCTATTACCATCCCTGCAGACTGGCTTTCTGGAAGACATGATGCCAGGGTTAATTTAGTGGCATAGTGATGTCATCAAGGCTCCAGGTTTGTCTGTATTTTCATTTTACCATCCTTAGCATGATGATTTTCATCCTTGGGTTTGCTCCTCTTGATTACAAGATGGCTGCTGCAGCTCCAGGTATCACCTCTTTGCACAACCTCTTCCAAAGAGGGAAGTAGTCCCAGTTTTGCATGTTTTATCAAAAATGAGGAATGCTTTTTCAAACCCTCCTGCAATCTTTGCTTAGGGTCAGACCTCATTAGCTCATTAGCTAGGGTTATGTCCTATACCTGCTGGTGAGGAGTCAAATTACCATGACTGGTGTAGATCAAGCATGATTCATCTCTTGGGGCAATGGACAGATCCACTTTTCCTGAGCACATAGTCATCTGATACTGCAATAGGATCAGAATTATATGCATATTTGTGAAGGAGAAGGGGACAGTGACCATTGAGTAAACAATCATAAGGGCCTGTCTTAAAGTCCTTTCCTGGAATTTTATATTTTTATATATGAAGTCTAAGAAGGCAGAGCTCTTTTTCTTTTGAAGTCATTAATCTGAGATGAGGTAAACCTGAAGTTCTCTGCTCTGTGGCTGTTTTCTTCTACCCTCTTCCACCCCCATCCACACATAGAATCCTACTGGTTGTAGATAAAAGTGAGGTGCATACATACACATATATGTACCCTTCACTTTTTTTCACCTTAGTCTCTCTCTTTATGTATATATAGACACACACACGCACACACACACACACACACACACACATACACACGAGTTGGTGGTGCCTGATGAGGGGGATGAGGGAGAACCCAACAACATTTTTCCATCCCTGAAACCATCTCCATCCGTGGCCATCCCAATAAATTCCCTTTTTTGCCTACAATTCTTGGTGAGTTCAGTGTCACTTGTCATTTACAATAACAAGAACATTTTTCTGAGCTTCTGGGATTCTGTCCTCTCACATCTGCTGGCCTGTGGCCCTGGCTGACCACGGAGCCCTCCTTGGGCTCTCCTCCACGTGCTAGAGCCTTATCGCCCTATTGGCTCAGCCTGGGCCCCAGTTCCAAGTTCTGCAGGCAGCAATCTGAACATCTCTGCTTACAGCCAGGGAAGAGCTGGTCCAGCCTCACCCCTGCAGCAGGGGTTTGTTCTCCCAGCATAGACATGAACAGGGAGACAATAACCTCTGTCTCTGATAAAAAATGTGTGATATCTGCCCAGTAATTTGTTAAATAAGAGGCCACCCAATTGAAAAGTACATTTTTCATGAGTAAAATGAGCTAGATTTCAGATACACAGATGCTTTTAACAGGGAGTTAAACTCTGGTGGCCCTGCTTCCTTTGGCCTGGCTTAAATAGAAGAGAATTCTGGATTCATATCAGTGGGGAATGAGTGAAGGATTTGAGGAGGGAGAGACTAGGAGAGTTGAGTGAAGTCATAAACAGAGTCAGTGTGGCCATTGGGGCAGGACAATTGGACTGATAAGAAAAAATAACATGGAAGGTGGAAATATAAGATATTGAGTCCATGGTTCAGGAAGTATGGACAGCTCCTTATATTTTTAAATATTTATTTCTACTTTTTTATTATAAAAATGTCCAAACATTTGTGAAGGTAGAGAGTACCAACAATTCCCACGAACCCACCATCCAGCTGGACGATTCTTGTTGAGTAGAACAAGACAGGAGGNCAATTCCCACGAACCCACCATCCAGCTGGACGATTCTTGTTGAGTAGAACAAGACAGGAGGTGATGAAAGGAGAGAGAGAGCAGCATCCAGTGCAGGTTGAAATATTCCATGACAGATGTATTGATCAACTTGTCAGGAAGGGACCTGCTTCCTTTGGCCTGGCTTAAATAGAAGAGAATTCTGGATTCATATCAGTGGGGAATGAGTGAAGGATTTGAGGAGGGAGAGACTAGGAGAGTTGAGTGAAGTCATAAACAAAGTCAGTGTGGCCATTGGGGCAGGACAATTGGACTGATAAGAAAAAATAACATGGAAGGTGGAAATATAAGATATTGAGTCCATGGTTCAGGAAGTATGGACAGCTCCTTATATTTTTAAATATTTATTTCTACTTTTTTATTATAAAAATGTCCAAACATTTGTGAAGGTAGAGAGTACCAACAATTCCCACGAACCCACCATCCAGCTGGACGATTCTTGTTGAGTAGAACAAGACAGGAGGAGATGAAAGGAGAGAGAGAGCAGCATCCAGTGCAGGTTGAAATATTCCATGACAGATGTATTGATGAACTTGTCAGGAAGGGATAGGAAATTGAAATCCAAGAAGTTTGTTCTTCTTAATCATAGGTTAATGAAATAATTGCTAAATGAGATCTGGCTTCTAGCTATTGGAGTAGGGATTATGTAATTTGAGGAAGCAGATCCCATGGCCTAATCTCCAAATTGCTGGGGGTGGGGGATTGAAAGGCCCCCGTCTTACACAATGACAAGGCTAAGAAAGCATTTGTTTGGAATTCAGCAACTGTTTATCTACAATCTCCCATGCACTTTGCTAGGATTTGTAGGCATGCAGATCTAAAAGACACCTTGCTTTCAGAGAATGCAACATCTAGTGAGGGAAATAGCATCGAGGGGAGAATAATGTATAACTATAACAGGCTTACTACCATGAAGTTTTTCTGGTAGCATAGACTACATGAAAGCTTCCTGTAGGGGGATGATCATTTGATTTTTGGCAGGATGGAGTTAGGTAGATGGATTTAGTGAGTGATGGCATTCTAGAAAAAGTAGACAGCTTGTGCAATGGCAGAGAGGTGCTTGAAGGGAAACTTCCATCAGGGCTGCAGGGCCAATGGTGCACTTGTGACCTACTAAAAGGTGGGGAAACAGATAGGGTGGGGCTGACCAGGAAGTGGGGAGCAGTGGCTAAAATCCAGCCTGGGTTTTGCTCCCTGGGGTAGCTGCATCCAGCTAGAGAAGAAGGTACCTTTCTCTAATTTGCACAAGATGCCATGTGGGCTGGGGTGGCTCCGTCTGAGTGTACTTGGTATTCTTCGACTGACGAGCATATGTGAGGATGCTTGTGAATTTGAATAGGACCCGGAAGGTGATAAAGAGTTAATGAAGAATTGCAAAGGCAGAGCACTGACAAAATCAGACCTGTGTTTGAGAAAGACCGTTCTGACTGCATTTTAGAAGGTGATTTTGAAGTTGGTAAGTCTGGAGGAAAAGAAACTAGTGAGAAAAGACTGGTGCAGGTGAGAAATAGTGAGGGCCTGCACTGTGGCTATGGGAGAGGAGGGAAAGGAAGTGTTGCCTTTGATATCTAGAAAGTATAACAGGTGGACTTGGTGACAGGCTGGCTGCTCAGGTGAGAGGGGGCGAGGTGAGGAGGATGACCTCTGGGTTTTTAGCTTCAGCAGCTCAGTGGAAGGTTACTGCATTCCAGCAAAGTCTGATAAACCAAGAACTTTGACATAGTGTGTGGTAAGGTGTTAACCGTTGAACAACAATAAAAAAGTTCTTATATAAGCTTCATGGTTAAAGATTAAAAGGAAGCCTTCAATAGTCACTTTTGAGACACAGGAAAACACCTTGATTTTGAGTTGTGTCCCTTCAGAGAGTGACCCTTTGATATGAAATGAAATTGTAGCATCTTTTGGGTTATGACCCCTTTCAAATACAGCTGAAGCCCCTGCAGTGGGTAATCAGGCCATTCAAGATAGGACAGAGAGTAATGCCCTGCTGCAGACAGCTAGTTCTTCATCCTCAGTCTTTCTCTGAAGAATAAAATGATATAAACCTTGAGTATCCCAAGTCTTTTTTCCCATTCTTTTTGGAGAAAACAGTTTTTTGTGTTTGTTTTTATTGGCTGGCCAGTATAGGGATCCGAACCCTTGACCTTGGTGTTATAAACACCATGCTCTTAACCAACTGAGCTAACTAGTCAGCAGCCTATTGGTCTTGTTTGTAACAGGGGACATGCCAGCAGCATGACCACAGTCACATGCTGAGCTTGTCTTGATAGGATAGTAGCACAGGCTTTGGACTTGAATGGTGCTGGGTTTGAATTCCAAGTTCTTCTATCACTTTGGGCAGAATACTTACCTCCGTGAACCTCATGGAGCTGTTGTGAGGGTTAAGGGATAGTGAAAGTGAAGTGTTCAGCATAGGTAGCATGCTGGTCACAGGAGCTGGTGGTAGAGGTGGACATTGTTGTCACTGTCGTTCTTGTAATTAATGCCGGTTTTCAGACATTGAGAAAGGATACCATCTGCTTTTGCAGCCTTTAAGTATTCCTTGGGCCTGCATCTGTTAGTTGGTGACTGTTTATCATGTCGCCTTCTTATGGGCTGGCGTGAGGAGAAAGAGTTGTGGGCTGCGCGAGTCCTAGAGCAGGTTACACAGCTCCCCTGCACCTTCCTGATGGGCCTGCAGAGGTTGTGGTTGGTGACTGTTTATCATGTCGCCTTCTTATGGGCTGGCGTGAGGAGAAAGAGTTGTGGGCCGCGCGAGTCCTAGAGCAGGTTACACAGCTCCCCTGCACCTTCCTGATGGGCCTGCAGAGGTTGTGCTGCCTACGCTTGACATAGAGGAGCATACCACTGGACTATAGAAACCACCGGAAAGAAGGCAAAGAACTGTGGTACTCCTGGTTTTCACATGACCGAGATGTTTTCCTAAGATACAATAGGCCACTGAAACTACACTTGATATTACATTAATAATTCAACAAAGAATATTTATTGTTATCTACCAGCCTGTGGCTTTGGCAGCTGATGTCACCCAGAGAAAAAGTGCTTCAACTTTCTTATCAAGAAACAGTCTTGATAAGACACTTGGTGATTGTAACTTTGGTCATTGCTCTGGAATGTCCCTGATGGTTCTGCCAGTTTTCATTGCCCATAGGTGTGATATGGAAATTGTTATAAATGCCCCCATTTTATGCTTTCACATATTAAAAATGTTTTTATTCTGTACTGAAAACAAGCTAGTGTGCTCCTGTCTCACCTGTGAAAAAGGGATCGGTGAGAATTCAGGAGTTATTATTATTAAAGTGCCTGAGATAAGAAAATACACATTCAAGGGCTAAGTTATTTTTGATTACTACTGAGTCTTTCTGAAGCAACCATGAAAATCAAACAGGATCATAGACTAGGAAAAATGAACGTCTGTATTTTTATACTACTCTAAAATCTATTATGCCTTTGAGAAGGGAGAAAAGTTTCAAAATGTTTGAAATTAGCCATTTATAATTGGTTTGCTATAAAAAAGAAATTAGAAAATTTATTAACAGTTAAGAATTTAAATCAGTAGTTCTCAACTGGAGGTGATTTTCTTCTAGAGGACATTTAATGTCTGGGAACGTTTTTGGTTGTCACAACTGTGGGATGGGAGTGGGGGGTTGTGCTACTGGCATCTAGTGAGTAGAGGACAGGGATGCTGTTAAACATCCTGCAATGCACAGGACAGCCCCCACAACAAAGAATTATTCGGCCCAAAATGTCAGTAGCACCAGGGCTGAGAAACGCTGAGTTAAATAATGGCTGATGGGAACAAGAGGTGGTTATTACCCAGTGCTGGACTGTCTCTGCCAGGAAGAAATTAGCCTTCCCACTGCCTTCCGGGAATTGGAATTATCTTCCTCGGGCTATACAGGGGAAACACTCCTACCTGTTCAGAGGTTTAGTCTGGGCTGTCATGTTCATACATAACTCTCATATTAGCAGACAGTTCAGTCCAAAAAAGTCATCAGGCAAGGTGCTGGAAGATTGTGGGTGGAAAAAACCTACCACCAGATTGACTCAGGTGTTCACTTTTCAGCCTGTTAGTTTGCACTCGTGGACACCCAGCTGTTTCGTGGTGATAAAGGGAGTAGAAGAAAGAGGCTGGGTGAGGAAACGCCTTCACATTACAACAGTCTCCTTCAAGGAAGGGGAAAGGTGGCTTTTCAAACACTTGCCAAGTGTGAAGCCATCCGGGGGGCAATTGCAGAATCTTCCTTTTGATCTTTCTCCTCGTTTTCCTTGATTTATTTCACAAATTGTTTATTGTGTACTACCATCCCAATCCCTGTAACAAGTACTGCTCATAATACAAAAAACTCAAATGATTTTAAGAATAGCTAAAAGAAAATTAAAAAGTCCTATAGGTCATTATCTATCTCAAAGAAAAGAGAAATGTTGGACGAGGATTTCTCCCCTAGATTTTAAGTATTTATATCTCACAAGATATAAAATTAATCCATATTTTGCTATGCATTGAATTAAGTGTCTTTTTTGAAAACTATAAAAATTTACACATTCATAATAAATGATTGCTGCAACCATATGTTAATTTTTTTGATTTTTGTTCTCGCCTCAAAGTTTTTGCTTTATCTTTGAAAGATAACCTAGGTCTGGGGCTTACTAGTGGAGGTACAACAGTACATAGTAGGTAAAATTAAATTTAATTATAATAAATAAACTTAGTCAATTATATGAAATGTTTTTTAAGTTGAATTCCTCTTAGATGGTAGGAAAGCAAATTACTTTCATTACAATAAATGTTAATGCGTCTTCGGATCCTTCAGTGGCACTCACTATGCAAATATGACGTAAGAATTAGGAGGGTAGACTCTGGACCTAGACCAGCTGGATTTCAAATCCTGGCTGTGCCACTGACACTGTGACTGTGCAATCTTGGACAGATCACTTCTGTCCCAGTGCCTCAGTTTCTTTATCTTCAAAATGAGGATAACAGTTATAGTATTTTCGTCAGAGGGTGATTGTTAGGATTAACTGGGCTAATGCATGTAACTAGCACATAGTAAGTGCTCAATGTGTGCTAGTTATTTTTATTATCATCATCATCACTGTTGCATTGTATTTTATTATTCTGTATTTGTACTAAACAGGGGACTGATGGGTAGATCATTGAAGCTTGCCCAGGTCCAATGTGGTATAAAGGCACCTAATTTTGATCACCTTATGTCCCTTGAGACATTTATCTTTTAAAAACATATATGCTTTGGAACTAACAACACAGAGATATATTGTTTTATGACGAAATCCTCTGACTTTCTGTACAATGTGATCATATGAAATCTGGAATAAGACTAGCATCTTGGATTCCCAAACCTCCAGCGCATCTCAGTCTTCAGGCAGCAAAGGACTTATATTAGAACTGGAGCTTCTGGTTGCCTTGGAAGAAGATGCTTTGACCTCTTTTAGCCTGTTCTAGTACTTGGGGGTGTTGGATGTTTGTGCTCTAAAGGACATTGATATCAAATATATTCTGGCCATGTTTATGCCTACTTGATGACATGTTGTATTTATTGTCCCTAAAGCAGGATAGGACCAAAATGCTGTAAACACATAGATGGAGATGGTTTATAAGCTTTGGTTTTTAAATTTACTTCCTAGAAACATATCTCACTTGCTCTCCTGAGTGAAGACACATGATTACTTTTTAGTTTAACTACATTTAGCTTGGTGTTTAAGTTGTGTGTTATTTTGCTAAACAAAATGCTTGATCAAAATGATCTCTTGAAAGTCTGAATTTCTTTGTTAAAATATTAAAATGAGAACCATTCGTCTAAAGAATGCCCTGAGAATATTAGAAATCATTGTTTTTTAAGCATTGATGTTGATAATTGTTAGACAATGTCTGAAACTTTTTTTTTTTTGTCTTTTTTGTGACCGGTAAGGGGATCGCAACCCTTGGCTTCGTGTCGCCCGCACCGCGCTCAGCCAGTGAGCCCACGGGTCATCCCGAACCCGCGGCGGGAGCACTGCTGCGCGCCCAAGCGCTGCACTCTCCCGAGTGAGCCACGGGGCCGGCCCTGTCTGAAACTTTTGAAATTGTAACCACCTAAACCAGCTTAGGAAAAGCAAACAGTTAATGATGTGGAAACACTAAAATTTTAAGTTTTATAAGACAAAAGTGATATTGCATTC
>NW_007728154.1:194712-195836 GCF_000696425.1 Galeopterus variegatus | reverse complement strand
AGTTAATGATGTGGAAACACTAAAATTTTAAGTTTTATAAGACAAAAGTGATATTGCATTCAAAATAAGAGGTCTAGAAATTATATTCTATTGATTCTCAGTTGAATTTCTAACAAATAACCAATTACCTGAGTATTCAAAACTAAGGATTTAGTTATCAAACCAAAAATATGAACTAGTTGTTCTCTAGAGTTCATTTTGTCTCTAAAATGTCAAAATCAGTCTAACGTGTTTTCCTGGATTGAATTCCGCAAGGTTCAGAGTAGATGCACATTTGATACTGTGCTGAAGAAAGCATTACTAGTAAACATTAAACTGATTTGGATTTAAATAGGTACTCTCTTATACACCTCAAACATAGGCTCTAGAAGTAATGTCTGCATGGTGATAAAAACATCAGTATGAGGTTGTATGTGGAAAGATCTGTCGTAGGAAGATCAGCCGGCCCTGTTCCATGATGACTTCAGTGATGTGGGTGCAGCCATGGAGTTAATGACCTTGACAGCATCATCAGAGTGAACCTTAATTAAAAATAAGATTGCAGAAGTCAGGAGCTGATATTTGCCCAGGAAACCACTAAATGACATGCAGTCCAGAAGAGATATTTTGAAGCACCATTTTACTGCAGGTTAGTGGGAGAGAATAGTTCTCATTATAAAAATTCAAAGAAAAGTTGGGAAAATAGGAAACACCATAAATTAGATTTGAGTTTGACAGGCATGTAGCCTCAACACATCCCATTCTGTATCCTTCTAAACTGTCAGGGGGAAAGGAGGTATCACCCATTTTTCTAACTTGGGTAAGCAGAAATTATAATAATCCTGTGTGTGCTATAAATAACAAAAGGAGGAAACAATAACTGCCTAAATTGCTGAGAGAACTGTGCAGCTCAGCTAAGTGACAATGGTGGAAAACCTCCTGGAGTTGCTGAAGAGGGAAAAATATTTTTTCAGTGGTATAAACCCCAGAGCAAAGAAAAGAAATAAGGAAAAGATGTGGGCTTTTATATAAATGGAAAAATCCTGGTTTTCTAAAATGTGACTTTAAAGACACTTGGTGGAAATTCTAATAGCTACAGTTAAATTTCTTTCCGATAATAAAACTTTAGATACAGAAACACTCTT
>NW_007728154.1:191087-193553 GCF_000696425.1 Galeopterus variegatus | reverse complement strand
GTGTGTGTGTGTGTGTGTGTGTGAAATGTTTATATTTATATGTATGTGTGTGTGCTTGAAACATTTGAGATTTGCAATGTGCTCATGAATATAAAACATCTGGGTAAAAAGATGCCAGTCAAATACAAACAATTACTTGTCATTTCCCCCAGTTTTGTTGACTTAAACCAACATCTCATAATCTTATCCATTGCTGCTCTATGGAATTAAAAGTTGACTCAACACATGTTTTGTGGTCTTTCTGGGTGTAGGATATGAACAGGCCAAACTGGAAATAAAGCCAGGAATCTTAAGCAAGAGCGTGGAGACCTATTCACTCCCACTCCCTAAGGAATTTATCACCAGTAAGTTGTTCTCTAATGAGCGCAGAACAAGAGCATTGCATCTTCTCTTAATTAGTTTGACAGATATTCATTTAAATTTGAAAAGATTCCCAGGCTTGGGATAGCAAAGGAAGGTCCTGAATTCCTTTTGCGTCTTAGGTCTGTTTTAGTTGTGGTGGCTCTGGGGAATGTCAATAACTGAAGACAAATAAAGCCCATGTCTTCATCTGGGGACCCCACATTTTCTATTTATAACCGGCTACAAACCACCACATTTTTGGTTTGCAGCTGTGAAGTCTAACACAAAGCACCAGGTTCTGCAAGAACCCTGTTGGGCGTGGTTTCTATGAGAGGTGGCTTTTTTTTTCATACCTAATAAAGGGTAGAATTTCAAGGCAGGCCTTAAATAATTAGCTTTACATCAGAATAAGTCAATCGTTGTGCATCAGTGACATGAGGTACGAACTTAATTTGATGAATTTACTAAACTATAAATTGTTTTTACTCTCAGTACTTAAAAGCATCATGGTTATTGGGTTACTTCCAGTTCTTGGTTATCCATGGAAATGAGTAATCAGTAGGCCTTATAATACTCCCAAATCCTTTTAACTGGTAGTAGCACTAACCCTTATCAGGGTTGTTAAAATAAAGCAGGAGTGACAATAACTCAGTTCACATTGTCACACTTTAATCTAGGAACTGAAATCCACTCACTGGCCTGGCCAGGCACCTGTGCTACTGGCTGCATTGGCTGAGATGGTGCCTTTTCCTCCTGCACAGAAAGTCCCTTATGGGCTTGCCGTGGACCTGACTGGATAGAGCAGCTGTCAGTGAAATGTCCAAACATAGACAACCTTGGGCAGAAGGCACGACATTTGCCTAATCTACCAAAGCTAAACATTTATCTCTCCAGCGAGTTCATTCATTGGGTCAGTATGATCCAGATTTACTTTGAGGGAGTGTCCCACCTCTGTTTCCCACCACCACTTTTCCCATTGCCTTAGAGCAGATTCCTTTATCAACTCACCTTAACATCCAAGGTATTTTAGTTCTGATTCAAAGAAAAAGAGGCAGAGCTTGCAAAGCATCACCTGTTCTCAGTCCATTGGCCTGGTCATTAGGTGGTGTTCTCTGGGAACCTTATCTGATTTCCTAGGCAGAGATGGTGGAGCATAGCACAGTGGCAGTTAGAAGGTCTGGTAAAAACCCCATGCTTTACCACTTAGTGGAATAGCCTTAAGCAAATCACCACTTACAGGGTCTATTTCCTACTCAGTAAAACGAGAATAATAATGTAAGGATCAGGTGAGTTAATACATGTAAAGTACTTAACACTATTGCTGTGGAAAGCAGTGGTTCTCAAATCCTAGACCCTGGACCAGTAGCATCACCTGGGAGCTTGTTAGAAATGCAAATTCTCAGGCCCCAAATAAAAAACTCAGGGGTGTGGGAGAGAATATTTGCAAATCATGTCTGATAAGAGGTTAATATCCAGAATATATAAAGAACTCTTTGAAGTCAACAACAAAACAAATAGCTCAATTAAAAAATGGGCAAAGGACTTAGATAGACATTTCCCCAAAGCACATGAAAAGATGCTCAACATCACTAATCATCAGGGAAATGTGTTTGAAGTCAACAACAAAACAAATAGCTCAATTAAAAAATGGGCAAAGGACTTAAATAGACATTTCCCCAAAGCACATGAAAAGATGCTCAACATCACTAATCATCAGGGAAATGTGAATCAAAACCACAAGATACCACCTTACTCGTTAGGATGGTTACTATTTTAAAAAACCAGAAAATAACATTTGTTGGCAAGGATGTGGAGAAATTGGAACCCTTGTACACTGTTGGTAGAAATGTACTGTGGTGCAACGGTATGAAAAACAGATTAAAAGTTTTCTTTTTAATTTAAAAAGTTAAATATCAGATTAACATAAGATTCAGGATTCCACTTCTAGTATACTCCAAAGAATTGAAAGCAGGATCCCAAAGAGGTATTCGTACACCCATGTCCGTAGCAGCATTATTCACAATAGCCAAAAGATGGAAGCAACTCATGTGTTCATCAGAAGACGAATGGATGAACAAAATGTGATATAGACATACAATGGAATAGTATTCAGTTCCGAAAAGG
>NW_007728154.1:190321-190742 GCF_000696425.1 Galeopterus variegatus | reverse complement strand
CGAATGGATGAACAAAATGTGATATAGACATACAATGGAATAGTATTCAGTTCCGAAAAGGGATGAAATTCTGACAGATACTACAACATGGATGGACCTCAAGGATATTATGCCAAGTGCAAAAAGCCAATCACAGAAAAAAAAAAAAATACTGTATGATTCCATTTCTATGAGGTACCCAGAGTAGTCAGATTTATGGAGACAGAAAGTAGAATGGTAGTTGCCCTGATCTGGGGAAATGGGAGAATGGGGAGTTAGTGTTTAATGGCTGCAGAGTTTCGGTTTTACGAGATGAAGAGTTCTGTGGATGGACGGTGGTGACGGTTGCACAGCAATGTGAGTGCACTGAACTGTCCACTTAAAACTGGTATACTTGAAAAGATGGCAAATCTTATATGTGTTTTGCCACAATTTAAAAAAA
>NW_007728154.1:180035-189262 GCF_000696425.1 Galeopterus variegatus | reverse complement strand
GGAAATACAATCAACACTCCTCTTCTCTAACCATTTTCCATTTAGGAAAGCTTGTATATGTTTATAATTTCCTGAGAGCTGAATGGAGAAGGGCAGTCATTTCATTTCTGGAGTACACATTCAGCCTTGTAAAGCCAAGTAATCATTTTTCTGGGCTCTTAGTACCTCATAGTTCATGACAGAACATTTCCAGAATCTGTTTCTGACCAAGTTTCTCCTGAGGATCCCAGACTTACTTTTTTTTTTAATATGTAAAAAGCCAAATAATGTTGTTAACTTTTACTTTCCTTTCAAATGACCTATCAGAATAGAATAGATGTTAAGAGCAGTGTTTAGCAGGCAGTTTAATCTTTGTGCCCATCAGCCACCTCCTAACCTTAACTAAATAGGCAGAGTCTAGAACTATACTTTGCTCACACTATTATATATTCTGACTGAAGTTAACAATTGAAGTGATAGCATTAATTTATTTTTTTCAGTAAATGCTAGTGGAGTGTAAACATCTTATTAGCCTTAAGTTTAGATTTTCATACTTGTTTCAGGCAGCTCTTAATACCGGGTACCCACTTTGCTCTATTTTTATTTATCTTTGGAGGGTAAAGGGTGAAGGGCTTTGAAGACTCCCCCAGTCAAGAAAAAAGAAGCACTTTCTACAAGGATAAGTAACTGTATTTTGTTTTCCTTTATAAAGGGCAACGATGTGGTGGTTGCCTGGCCAAAGAAAACCACCCTCATTTCAGAAAATGTTGACTTTTTCACTCTCATTGAGTGATGTGCCATCAAGGTATGAAGTAAATGCTGGCACTTTGTGGAGTCCTGGTATTTGTTTAGCAAAGCCACAGCTGTTCATTTTTGTTAATTTCAGATTCCCTGAAAGGTGGCAGTAGGTTCTGAATGTGAGTTTTAGTAATCTGCAGCACGCTGAGGATTTTTCTGATTTAAAGATGAGAATATTGAATCACCAAAAAAAATTTTTTAAATTTATTTATGAATATGAAATTTAGTGATTAAACCTCCTCTTTTGCAGAAATATCTCCGTCTTTTTTTTTTCTGCCATCCACTTTTATAAATTTTCCAAATAGCCCGTATATCTTGATACACTCTTGCAGTGATTTTTGTTTTGTATGTATATTTTTTCCAGTGAAACACACCCCTGGGACTCCTTTTCTAGCTTTTCCATGTTTTCTTCTGCAATTTGGGGTTTTATTTTAAATTGCTATTGGCATCCCTGGTGTCACTCCTCCCTAAGTCAGATCTCAAGATTATCTCCCTCTCCTGTTGACTGAGAAGTCCAGAGTCATAAATGGATCAGGGATACTGTGTGCAACTTCTTGCTAATAAATGAGCTCTCTGCAGACCCAGCCAAGGGGGGCTAAATTTCTGTTGCTTCTATCGAGGTTCAGTAGCCCTTGTTGAAAAGAGAAGCTGTTAGGTTTAACAATCTCAACCTGTTTGTCCCCCACTGTGGGTTGGGGGTGGGGGAGGGATTTGCTTGAAGAGTTATAAGTTGATTTTTTTTCCATTTTAAAAAAATTGTGGTAAAATATACATAACATAAAATTGACTATTTTAATCATTTTTAAATGTATAATTCAGTGGTATTAAGTGCATTCACACTGTTGTGCAACCATCACCGCTATCCATCTCCAGAACTTTAAGATGAGTTTTAAAAAATCACCTCTTGCCTCAGCTCGCAAATTCTAGTTGACTTTGTGTCCCTGCGCTCCCCCCACCTTTTCTGTTTCTTAAAGTCTATGTTCCTGTTCTGATTATTTAACTTGGAGAGTGGGAAGAATTTTTTTTTTTTCAGTGCATGATGAATTGGTCTCAGTGGAATTCTAACGATCTCGTTGTTTTGGTTATTTCTTATCAGGAATGCTGAATTTTTTTCCAAGAGTGATGGCAGAGGTGAAGGGGCAAAAGGGAGGTGCCTCTTTTGTGAGTGAATTTAGCAGAAGACAGTAAATGGTGGGTGATATTAAACCATTCCTGGAAATATATTCTGGGTGCTCAGGGGCTTGCTGGCCCTCTGAAGGAACTGATACTCTCTCTTTTTGCCTAGTAAACCTCTGGCTGTACTTTAGGGCAGACTCCTGGGTGTTTTTATATTTGCTCTCCATTGATAAGAACTTCTTAAGGTCATAGTGCCCTTAGGTTCTCATCAAGCTAGGCAGAGGGAAGTTCTTTAATATTTACTTAGTGTGCATAGCATACCAGAAACTCCACAAAAGATACACACATGGAGTATGCCCAGCCTCCAGCGTGGCCTGACTCTAGGTTGGAGACTTCCCTGAGCCACCCTCTGCTGGCTCCAACTTCTAGAGTTTCTGGAGGATACCTGAAGGGATTATAACCTTCACCTAGTCTCCATATCATGGGCCATGGAAGTATGTTTATTTAACATAGGCTCAATCAGTCCCATGCTGAATAAGATATATTTTCCTTATTAGAATATTCTTGGAACAATTTATGCATATTTCCCAAGGAGAAACTGGCTCAGACACAGTTCTTTCTTATCCAGACACCCTGCCCTCCTCTGCCAACTCCCCCACCCTTGTTGTAAACCCTATTCCTCTACTTTAAAGCCCTGGAGAATTCTGCATTCTGTTTTAGAGGTATTTTTTCCCTTCCAAATATGGCAGTATTCAGTAATAACATATCGGAAGGGAGGAACAAAATGTTGATCTATGTGTAGCTACTTGCATCTCCTTAAGCAGGAGTTTCAAGTTAAATATCTGGCTAATTAAAAAGATAATATTAGGTATAGCACTAGTTTGTTAAGCCAAACAAGATGTAAAACAAGTGCTCATGATATAGGAACACTTAAAACTTTGTAGACACCATCTGAAGACCTAAGGGTATGTTAGCAAGTGAGTTTTCATTTCCCTTAAATTGATAATGAATCCCAGGACTCAACCTTGTGAGATGCTAAGTAGCTTCTAGAGAGGTTATTGTCAGGCTTAGAAGTGTTTTTTTTCAGCCAAAGCTTTAGTGGTCTTCATATTTTATCCCAGTCACTATTATTAAACTTTGTATACTGAAAAATAATTTAGTATAATAATGACATTATTTCAGACAAGATTTAATTACATGTTTCAAATACTCTAAAAAGTATACACTATTGAGTAGTTAGAACCTAATCCATGTCATATCAATCATCCTAGCATCTTGTGAGGTGGATAAGTGCCAAATCAGTAGGCTTCTATGTTACAAACAAACAAACAACAACAAAAACCAGAGAAAGGAGAATCTGCAGCATAAGGAGTTGGAGCAGGTGTTACAGGACAGGTAGTTCAATGTCCCCCCTCAAACTTCCTGACTCCCACCTCACCACTGTGTCCAGTGCAGGAAACTCGTCTACACTATCTGCCACAGATGCTCATCCAGCTCCTCCTTGCATAGTTTCTTGCTACTTGACAAGTCAGCCCATTCCTTATCTGCATGACTGTCATTGTTAGAAAGTTGAAACTGTTGAGTCCTCAACTCTCTACTTGGAATTACCACTGACCATAGTCCTTGCCAAGGCAAGCTGTTATTTTATGTCATCAAGTTTTATGAACACATGTGCATAGCTCACACAAAGCACTAGATTGTTAGTATTTTAGCAGAGTTGTGAGATTACAAGGAGTCAACAACATTACATGAGAAATGTCTTATCCATTTCTTTAACACTTTCTTTACTTTGATATAAAGCCCTCAGGTGGTACCGGGAACATACTACAGATGGGCAAGTTGGCATGGGATTACAAGGAGTCAACAACATTACATGAGAAATGTCTTATCCATTTCTTTAACACTTTCTTTGCTTTGATATAAAGCCCTCAGGTGGTACCGGGAACATACTACAGATGGGCAAGTTGGCATGGGAGGTGGAAAAATCAGATGGGACTTTGATGGAGATCACCCTTCAAACCTGAACTTCACCTCTAATTTTCATTTGTCTTCTCTTGTTGTAATGTTGATGGCAAGGAAGAGAGGGCCATCCCTAGGTTTGAGTACGGGGAATATCTGAGAGGAGGGCTGGGGGAGTAGTCAGTCACTCAGTCACTGCTTTTGTTGTTCGTGCTGTGTCCTCAACCTCACTACTGAGGAAATGGGATCGAAAACAGCACAATATCACTTTTGCTCAGCAATCCACTGATCATGTAATCATGGAGCTGGAAGGCCAACTCCAGTATTTTACAGATAGGAAAACGGATGTTTTCCTTTGATAGGATGTCTACCAGGTTTGTAAGCTTAAATGGCTATAGGACCAAGAAAGAAACACAAATGAATGAAATGTGCCAGGTACAAAATCTAAATGGTTCCTTGTCTAAGAACCCGTGGGGAGTGGTGAAGACTGAGGCAAACTGGAGAATTCACGCCCTGTCCGATGGAGGCAGCTGCTTCTCAAATCTGATAGGTTATTATTATGAAGGAATGCAGACCCAGTGTTGCCAGAAATCTGGATTTTTAGGTGAATGATCTCAAATGATTATATGTTCAAATTGAAGACACTGTGTGGGCTAACACAGCACGGGCCAACCAAAACAAGCCTGTAAGCCACATTCTGTTTGCAGATACTGGCCCCGGACTAGGGAAGCTCATGGATGGGTGTGTCCTGACGAGGGGCATTAAAGGTGGAATGCGGATGGTTCAGGTGGTTTTCTGCTATTGGCCTTCCCCAGTCTCTTCCCCCTTATCCAGAAAAGATTGAGCTAAGCTCTGTGCCAGCCCTGGAGAGATAGATGCCTGGTTGCCCTCTGAGATCAATTAACTTTATCAGGGTGCAAAGGAGGGAGCTAGCAGAGAGTGGGGGAACGAATATGAAATAAGCAAGGACAGAGCATGAACACAAGAGGCCACAGGAAGATCAAGCACATTTGAAGACATGCCTAAACTCTTGTTGTTAGAAACTTGAACATTTTCCCCCTTTCTTAAAAAGGTCCCTTACTTTACTTAGTGCGTATTGCAGGTACCACCTTCAACCAAAAGCGTAGTTAATGGATTTAAAATTAATGCTCTCAACTCTTAATGCGTCGTGTTACCTGTAATTTTGACTGACTTATCCTCTCCAGGGGATCAGATGGGAGAGGTGCCCAACAGGAACACTGGGGAGTTTCAGTCCTGATTTGAAACAAATGATTTATACCAAATGATGCCGAAGTGCAGGATGTTCCCATTTAAGGGGACCTGCTAGAGGAATGCAACTTTTGTGCCTCTCCCATTTATCATGGTGTTTACAGATCCTATTTGAAGTTGAAAGTAAGTCATCATCTGCTGCTTAGTGGCTGCTTTACAGCTAAGAATTTTGGAGGTGATTGAGCATGAATCTATCATTGGAATTAGGAGGAGTGAAGGGGAAGGAGTGAGTGGGGAGGTGCCCACAGGATGTGTATTACTTGATCGAGGAAAGGTGCTGATGTCCAAGTCCTGGAAGAGGGAAGCACCGGTCCTTCAGATCATTATTGTCCCAGTTAAACAGTATTGCTACATAAAACGTGGAGGTGTTTCACATTCATATTCGCTGGGATTTGGAGTTTTGATCAGGTGATAGCATCAAAGAACAGTCTGGTCTCTCCATTTCAGATACACGTCTGCACATAAAATGTGAGTGGTGCATGAAGGCAGGAAGGCAAAGCCTTTGCTTCGTGGAACTTCATGCTAATCTAACTCTCAGGCTGCTTGGACATCACATCTGGGCATATTTATCTTAGAGAAGACTCAGAAGGTGTGTGTCTGCCTTTCAATACTTGAAAAGACTGTTATGTGAAAGCAGACTTAGGACCAATGCGTGGAAGCTAAAGGTAGGCAGAAGTCAGGTTTGACATTAGGAAGAATTTTCTAACAATTAGATTGTTTAAAAATAGAAAAGGCCTTGGGTCAAGTTTGAACAACACCTTGGTGGCAGATGTTCTAACAGAAATTAAAGCATCATAATGAAAGTTAGGTAGGTTAGGTTCTTATCTAATCTTGAGATTCTTTAACTCTGATAATGTAGTTTGATCTTGAAAGGACTAACCCTCCTGCATTTCCTGCTTCCTGGATCATAAATAACATTTTTAAAACAATCATCTGGGGCCTACCCCGTGGCTCTCTCGGGAGAGTGCAGTGCTGGGAACGCAGCAGCACTCCGGCTGCGGGTTTGGATCCTATATAGGGATGGCCAGTGTGCTCACTGGCTGAGTGTGGTGTGGACGACACCAAGCCAAGGGTTATGATCCCCTTACCAGTCACAAAAAAATAAATAAATAAATAAAAATAAATAAATAAAAACAATCATCTGGGGGAAAAAAATCACACAAATAATCTGATTTGTTTAACCGTGTTCATAGCAGCATTATTCACAATAGCCGAAAGGTAGAAGCAACCCAAGAGCTATCTGGAATGTGTGCCAGCCTTTCTTTAATGAAATTGCCATTTTTAAAGAATGTAATTCTCTTTTTTTTCCTAATAGAACATTGAGGACACTTAATTTGACTTTCTGACTTACATTGTGTTTGAATGAAAGATGATTTACTGTGTCGAATTCTCCACTGAGCCCCATGATCACGGTGCTGCGTCCCTGTGTGATGGTACTTTGACTTGACTGGTATATGAGGTTTCTATCTGGACCAATCCAGACTTGGGAATCCACTGTCCTTAAAAAGGTTTAGTGAAGCTGTCCACCAAATGCCCTCATGCTGTAGTGAAATTTGTAAACATACAAGCCTCTGCCTATTTTTAAACTGTCCAAAATACCAAATGATCCCATGGTCTTTTGTTTGTTTATTTTTGTAGAAGTGTAAAAATGGTGGTACAAAGCTGAGGGGGGAGACAGAAGTTCACAGAAACGTGGGGATTCAGACTGTTCAGAATGGCAGTGAGTAGGGGAGCTAATATTTTTATTGTAAGAGACAGAAGTGTAATACTTTAGGGGAAAGGTAATGAAGACCTGAATTAACTGTTTGTGAGGGATGTTCGAAACCCATCAACTTGTGGAATTGTGAGGTCATGAGTAGAAAAGGGCAATTCAGGACTTTTTTGGTTGGAGAAGGATGATGATTTTGGTCTTGCAGCAGTCTTAGGCTCTGCTGATGAAGGTGTCTTACAGGCAGTGGGAAAAGCAGAACAAAGCCTGGGAGAGCATCTGAAGCCATGTTATAGATCTGGGAAATGTCTTTGTAGAAGGTGATCATTAAAGATAACAGATGAGGGCTGGCTGGGTAGCTCAGTTGGTTACAGTGGCTATAACACCACAGTCACAGGTTCAGATCCCTGTACCAGCCAGCCACAAAAAAAGCAAATAAAATAAATTTAAAAAATAAAATAAGGATGAGAATAGATGAGATCCCTGAGGAAGAGCACAGAAGCAGCAAAGAGAGGAGGGCCTTGGACTTTGGTACTTGGAGGAAGAAAAAATATAGCAAGAGTGACATACGGAGGACTAATAAGAACATGCTGTTCTGGAAGCCAAGGGAAGGAAGTTTTAGAGGGAGGGCATGGTTGACAGTGCCCACAGGGCAGGGGTGGGTGGACACTGAGATGAAGCAGACAGTTTGGCAGTTGGGGGGAGCAGTTTGGATGACTGTGAACTCCAAAGCCCGACTACAGGGTTTAATCAATGTGAGTGCAGAAGGAGGAGACAGAGGCCAAGAGGGCAGAGGCCAAGAGGGCAGAGGGCTCTGTGCAGAGGTCCAGCTGTAGACGCAGTGAGAAGGTGGGGTGCGGGGTCGCCAGGCACAGGGACCGCATGACTGTGTTCCTGTACAGCTCTGTCTTTCATCACAGTTTGGAGGCACTTCTCCACTCTTTAATGACTCTTTTAAATCATTCAACAGTCACTTCTGTTCCAGAAACAGACGAAAGAATGAAGGGGTACTTTTCCCTGGGTCAGCCAGAGAACAGCACCTTATCAGCACCATTATGTGATCTAAAGGGACTAGGATGACCCAAATTGAAACCCTTAAGAATTCTGCCCTCAAGAGGGAATGCCAAACACGAAGCAGCCCCTTCTTATGGAAAGAGTCCAGAAAAGTGAAGCTGGTTTCAGTGGGATTTTTGTGGTTTTCTCATTTGTTTTTTCGTTTCTGTCTCCAAGAGCCTTGTAGTACTAAGTATCAAAAAAAGAAAAAAAAAAAAAAAAAATGCCTCCCATGAGTCAAGGGTGGCGTCTCAACACTGCAGAGAGCGTCACACTGGGCCAACACCAGTCCCAGGAAGTTACCAAACCACAGGCTCAGGTGATCATCTGACTGTTCCAGAAACACTGTCTGGAGCAACAGAGTGTCCTGAGGATGTCAGGCTGACACTCCCAAAGGATCCCTTAAGAGAAGTTGAACTGACTTATGCTGATTAAGAGAAAACACAAACAACACAAAGAAGAATTTCTAGTCAGAATTATCTTATACACTTTCCTAATGCCCAAACCACCACCTTTGCACCAAAGCAAACTTGAAATATTGAGCCCTGGAGGTTATTTATTTATTTATTTATTTAGACATACAGTGGTTTGATTGCAGCTTTCTCTCCCCTATTTTTTCCTTTTCTTGCACATAGGTGCCAGTTGCCTAAAGAATATAGTTCCAGTTTTTTCTTTAGGTCTGATATAATTTGAATTTTCTTCTGTTCTTTATATCCTATTTAGCTTTGGGCAATTGGATGAGTAGACTGATGAGCTTTCATAGGGTCATTCTTATACTTGATGTCAAAATTATGCATTTTTTTCTTAGGCACTCGTTCTTTGTGAATTTGCCTTAAGGGGACAGCTACATCAGAATGAACTCATCTGGTCCGATGCTGGTTTGCAGAACTATACTTCCTGTGCTCATCCCTACCCTCTTTTCCTGGAGCCAGGTCTTCTACTTGAATATCAACAAAATGGCAGCTCTCAGCAAGGGAACATTCTTGATTCCTGAGTCAGGGAAGGAAGCCAGACACTTACACATTTGCTTTCATATGAACTGCTTCTTATGTGGTAAATATTTAACCATTCATCATAGTATTCCTACTAATGTTTCCAATGGTTTTTAGTTAATTCCATTTCTCACAGGCAGATAAAGTTTCTCTCACTTTCCAGAACTCTCTTTAAGTAAATATAGATTATATTTGAGGCAGTTTGGTTTGAGAACGAACAAAAAGTGGATTTGGGAGGTATATTTTTACATTGATTAAGGAAAGGAAGGGCTGGCCCGCTGGTGCACTGGAGAGTGCGCCGCCTGAGAGTGCGGCGGCGCTCCCGCTGAGAGTTCGGATCCCATGTGGAGACC
>NW_007728154.1:164562-180003 GCF_000696425.1 Galeopterus variegatus | reverse complement strand
TGCGATCCCGTTACCGGTCAGTAAAAAAGACAAAAAGGAAAAAAAAAAAAAAAAGGAAAGGAAGCCATGGAGAACTAAGTCCGCCAACAAAGAACAATGACTTTAATGGTAAATCTTAATAATGGCCATGAATATTTTTACTGTTCCCTGTGCTGTCTTTGCTTAAATTACTGGTGACAATGGGTAAAAGTGAAGGGGGTTTTCCTTCTCGTTTATGGTTTTGAGACTCAGGTGTAGGGACATTAGCTATTGAAGTGACTGAAGAGGGCCAGGTGATCATATCTCTTCAATGACAGTGGCTCTAGTAGCTTCCCTCCAACCTCACAGGTGTCCAGGTTCTGAGTGTCCATTTCTCGGTGGTGTGCACTCTTGGGAAGAAACTCTAGGAATGCATCAGGCAGTAGATTTTGATTTACAGCTCTCTTTGTTTACTCTTTTAGTGATGTATTTGTTTACTTTAGAAGGAAGAGCACCTTGTAACACATGTTTTATGCTTTTGACTTCATCCGTGACTCCTCTTTTAAGTTTGGGATATTTTGACTGTAGGAAATGTATTTTGCTCTTGTCTTTTCCTTTCCTTTCCTCTTCCTTCCTTCCTTCTTCCCTATAACATGTATCTCTTGCTGTCCCAAGTCTGTGGACAGCAAGGCAAGAAGTCAACTGATGTCTGAATGTCAAAGCTGATCACTCAATAAGTGCAACACTTTTAAGAACGTCTGGTGGCACTTGGGCCTCAAATGACTTTTAAGGTCAAAGATTATAAGCATGAGTCAAATTGGAAACATTACCTTGTAGAGCCAGTCTGTCTGCCTGGTCAATTAGCAGTTCGTAAAACTTGACTCCCAGCTAGAAAGCTAATTGCCAGAAGGCCCAAAGAAAGCGCTGGAGTACCACTCAGAATCTTCACTTACTACGTAACCCATATAATGACCCAGCCCTTTGCAAGGAGTTAGCAAGAACATTCCATATTTTTCTCATCCAATTTACACAAATATTTCTTTTAAGGAGGATATTTTAAAGTTATTATTCAATTGAAAATTCTTAAACAAAGCATTTTTTTTCATTAACAAACATAATACAGTACTATTTTCTTTCAAGATTGTTGTGCCTTAAAATATTTTTCTGCCTCCGGGCCGGCCCGATGGCACACTGCTATAGTGCGCCAGTTGGGAAGTGTGGTGGCGCTCCCGCCGAGGGTTCGGATCCCACATACAGACCGGCCGCTCACTGGCTGAGCGAGGGGCGGGAGCAACGCCGAGGGTTGCGATCCTGTGGCCGGTCCCGGTCCGGTACGGGCGCGACACTGAGGGTTGCGATCCGTTGCCAGTCACGAAAAAAGACAAAAAGGAATAAAAAATTTTTTTTCTGCCTCTTTCCTACTTAACTTTGGATTTGCACGAAACAGCAACGTGAACTGAGAGTGTGGAATTGAAAGAACACTCTTGGAATTTGAAATAAGAGGTGTTGGGGGGGGTGGAGGAGTAAATATATTTCTTGGGCACTCAGATGTGCCAAAACTGAGGATTCTGCACTTTTTTCCTAAGGCAGTGAACAGAGAGAGTCTAGGTCCAGTTCTGAGACCAACTCTTAGTTTTGTTTTGCTTTTACCCCCCAGCATGTTAACATTTGTAATTCGTGTACCTGGATTTTAAAATTTAGGTTATTTCCGTTTATTTTAACCAAATATTTTTCAAATATCTATTCATGTTGGAGAGAGGTGGATATTTTAAGAGTTACCCGGTATTTGTAACGCATAAATAAAATGATCATGAAACTTTCACATTTCCCCTTTATTTCTCATTCAAATGTCAGAGTGAAAAATGATTGCAGGCAGGCTCTGCTCTCAGACATTTCAGCCTGCTGCACTTCTGTCCTTTTGTCCAAGGCCACCTATCTGTGATCGCTGTCTTGTGCTTGCTGGTAGAGGTTTTCTTCTGGATGCTGTGCCCGCCCTTGACCTTGTGGCTTTGACGCTGAAGCACTGTTGTTTGCAAAAGACAGGACATTATTGCTCCGGGTTCACTCAGCTGCCTGCTCTGCTCCCGTCCCTTCATTCCTGGGAAGTTTCTGGGTTTCCTGGGAGATGAAGCACGAGCAACATTTGCTCCAGCCTGAGTAACATCAGAAGGCCTTGAGTCGTGTTTTGTTCCTGAGGTTTCCAGGGGTGGGTGAGGGGCATGAGAATTCCCAGGAAGAACAATTACCACTCACATCAAAACTGGTGCCATGTACCTCTCCTCTGTCCATTTTTATAAAGAGTGGTTATCGTAGTGTTTTTAAAGTTGGGCCATGCTTCAGAAGCCAAACAGAAATTATGAAGTGTCTGAAATGGATCTGTGTATTAACATCTGAACTGATATGGAGTATGTAGGTACGTTGCATATTTCAGAGCAGCCTCAAATCCTTTTTGGATTTAATAATATTGAATGTTGGAAAGATTGTTTAAATTAAAGCCATATTTGCAAAATTTTTTGATGTAGTCTTTACTGGATTTTAGTATCTTTCTGAGTTCAAAGGAATAATAGTTAATGATTTATGATTTTTGCCTTTATGACTTATTGTTCCCTCATTAACCTCAGTATGATGATATTACACTATTATTGGAATTGAAAAGGTTCCTATGTGAATCTTGCTTGATAATTCATTTACCCTTAAATTGTATAAGGAGAGCAGAAATAGTTTAACACCAGACTCCTAGTTTGTGCAGTACTTTGGGGATGCAGTTCCTATGTTAAATGAGATGATCAGTCAAATCTTTGCCTCCCAGGAGGCCAAAATAATTTTCAAACTATAATGGCAGTATGGTTATGGTTTCAGCTTCATCAGTCCCAGAGTAAATCCTAATAAATGCTATCAAACATGGTTTAAAATTTCCCGATGAGAAACTACAGGCCTTAAATTTTTTGTTTTCATATTTTTTCCCTAACCCCATATAGTCAACCACTTGGTTTTATGCAGCTATGCCAAGATGAAACACAAAAGAACATTCCTTTTTTTTTTTTGGCAGCTGTCCTGTATGGGGATCTGAACCCTTGACCTTGGTGTTACAACACCATGCTCTAAGCAACTGAGCTAACTGGCCAGCAGGAGAACTTTCTCCTTTGGGGGATATGGGATAAATCTTTACCTTTTCAACCATGGCAATTTCTCTCTTCCTCCTTCTCCCACTTCATCTCTTTCTCCCTCCTTTTCTTTCTCGCTCCTTCTCCTCTCTCTATTGCCTCCTCCCTATCTCTCCCTCTATCTGTCCTTTCTTGCATTACTGAAAGCCCTCATTGCTCCACATCTCATCAAGATTTATGCATAGTGTGAGGTTTTTCTCTCTGTTCTCATACTTGACCACTTCCTCCTTTCCGTCCTGCTCTTGAAAGCCCTCATTGCTCCACATCTCATCAAGATTTATGCATAGTGTGAGGTTTTTCTCTCTATTCTCATACTTGACCACTTCCTCCTTTCCGTCCTGCTCCGCATTGCGATCACTCAGATCCACTTTCAGTTCCTGAGCGTACCATGCTTTCTCCCCCTCCTGCCTGGTATGTGTTACTTCTCTAACTAGAATGTTCGTCCTCCCCTCCCTTAAGGCTGGTAAGTATCCTTATAACATCGTATCTTTGTTTACCCCTATAACTAACCATATCGTATTGTAAATTTATTTCTCTTCCCCTGTAGACTGTAAACAACTTATGAGCAAGAAGTGTGTCCCTTTTATTCACCATTGTACCCCTGAGAGCCTAGTGCAGTGCTTGGCATATAGGAGGTGTTCAGTAAATTGTTGTTGGAGGCTCAGTTGAGTCTGCTTGTCACTCAGTTTGCTTTACAAGCATAGAGAAATTTCTTGACCTTTCAGTTAATTGATGGAGGGAATAGAGCCAAGGAGCAGAATGTACCCGGGGGTGCTTCATAACTCCGCAGGAGTCAGCTCTTCATAGTTAGAGGGTGGGGATGTCATTAGATTTCGAATTGAAGTACAAAAGAGTTGTGATGAGAAAGCACATACATTGGGCCATTTCTTCAGGCTAACCTTAAACCATGTAACGTTTAATATTAGGAAACCAAAAGAAAGAAAAATCGCTCCCTCCAAGTGGTGAAAATGATTGTGGGATTTCCCATCTGTAGGTGGAGATTATTTTAAAATTTGCTTCTTACCTTTAGTGAGATTAAGAAAGGATTGTCCGCTACATTAATCCTACTTGCCTAAATATTAATTTTTGTATTTAAATAAGACAAGTTGAGTTTCACAAATGCTATTTGCTGCTACATTTCCACTAAAAAGGTGACTTAGAACTGTTCTTCCTTAAACTGTTCCTTCTTAAATATACATATATATTTATCTCAAGTACTGCTTACCATTCATCCCTAAGCTGTACTAATAAAAATTTCTGGTAACAGTGTTTGCAGTTAAGAAATTGCTGGGAGTAAGACATATAATCTTAGTATAGCATGGGTAGAATTACCTAAGGAAACTACCGTTTATTCAGAGTCAATGCCAGTCATTTTATTTGCGTCATCTCTGATCATCTCACCAACCCTGATAGGTGGTGGTATTGTCACTTTTTACAGAACAAATTGAGGTTCTGAGAGGTGAAACTTCTTGACCAAGGTCACCTGGTGAGTGGCAGATCATGGATTTGAAACTTGGTCTGTCGGCCCCAGAACCCCTGTTCCCTGTGGTGTATTCTTCCCTCATGATAAGAGAACCACTCTTTCCTCGGACGTTGGAGTTTGCACACATCATTTATGAACACTGTCCTTTGCATGCACCGTGATGACATGGTGACTGATGGGCCACCACCAGCAGTGCTCATCATCCTTGAATTTGTGACCACAGACAGTGTTTGTAGAACTTTGAGATTTTAACTCAAGCTGTTGGAGTCTTCCCACAGCTTCCCAAATGATTAGGAATTGCCAAACCAATAAGTCTAAGATTGTGTTTCCCAGAATTCTATCGCCATGTCACTGTGTACAGGCCACGTTCAGCCACGTCATAGTATTTGCTGCTGTTAGGATCACACTACTTTGAGGGATACTAGTATGGGCTTTTTCTCTGAACATGTTTCTGAGACTTTCTCCCAACTTCCAGACTAGTCCCAGGAGGAAAATTCCAGGAGCTTCTGGAGAGCAGCCCGTAGAGGGAAACCCCAGGGTTCATGTAAAGCTTAACACAAAACTTGGTGATTGGTTGAAGGAGAAAGTGAGTGTGTGAGAAGGAAGGGCTCCCAGATTTCTGCTGTGGGAAACCTGCTGAGTGGACCATAGAGGACTAACGACTGCATTTCCTAGGGTGTGGGGGGCAGTAATTTGGGGTTAGGAAAGGTGATAAATTTAATATTGGCATACTGAGGAAGACATCTGTGTGAAGATACTGAAGTGACACAGCAGTAGGAATGTTGTTTTCTGTGGCTTGCCTTGACTGACTGGACTCCTTCAGTTTAACAGATATTTAGTAAACAGCACAATTACCCCCAAAATCATCCATTGCAGGACAGGTTTGAACTTCCTCTTAAACAACTTGAACTAGCTCCTATTAGGCTGTTACGGTAAACTCCCTAAGAGAAATGGGATATTTTTCATGCCCATCATAAAAAAGAACTAACTGCAGGGTAAATGACTGATAATGTAATGTTTTAAGACAGGAAATATTTTTAAAGTTCTACACTGTGTTTGTTTTTTAAAAAAATAGTCTAAAACCTGGGGCTAGGCTGTTACAGTAAACTCCCTAAGAGAAATGGGATATTTTTCATGCCCATCATAAAAAAGAACTAACTGCAGGGTAAATGACTGATAATGTAATGTTTTAAGACAGGAAATATTTTTAAAGTTCTACACTGTGTTTGTTTTTTAAAAAAATAGTCTAAAACCTGGGGCCCAAGTCAGACCCTCCAGAACTATGGTTTTACTTCTCAGAAGAGATAAAACCCAACGGCCATGTCTTTGTGGTCTTGTGGCTGAATTAGTTCTAATGTTTCAAGAAAACTAAGTTTCAAGTCTCATAGATACACCAGTCCATGGCATAGAGATTCTATCCAATATTGTATTCTGTACACGATGATGGAAGTGGCAAGGATTTAGGGAGAATGCCTGTTTTAAGCTCTCTGAAAGTCAACTGCCAAGAAAATCAGCTATCTTCCTAAGATTATCCGCAAAGCCTATGATTATCATAGGTTTAAGTGCATACACTTTCCTCTGTTTTGCAAAAGTCTTATTATTACTTTTTACTTGCAAAGGTAATTCAGAAGATGGGCATTAACTCCAACTTATAGAAGTTGTAAGTATTAGAACCAAGCAAATTATTGTAATTTGACACTGACAACTTCCCCTTTGATGGGAATCTCCTTGCAAATGATTCCTCTTCCTTTCTCTGTATTGGATTACCATACAGGCCTTCTGAAAATAGAAATCCGGCTTTATGATAGTTGGGCAGACTAACAGGTCTCTGTGAAAAAGTATTGAAAATATAGGTATGATTTCCCTAAAGAAATGTAAAAACAGCTTTGAAAAAAATTAGAAAGTGAGATATTAAAAAAGTATAGAGTTAATGTTGATGTTAGGAAAGTAGTCCAGGAAGGGATCCTAGATCTTACATTATAATGATATTTGGTTACTTCTTTCACTATAAGCAAAGAATTGATTATGGATTACTGAGTTTTTCCCTATTTCCAAAATCCATTGTTCAAGGGGGGGAATGGCCTTAAAGTCAAAGAAAGCAAGGCTCATCTTTTTTTGTTTTTCTTTTCAGAAAAGTAAATGCTGTATAATCTCACTTACGTGTGGAAGCTAAAAAAGCCAAACTCATAGAAGCAGAGAGTAGGATGGTGGTTACCAGGGACTGGGAGGAGGAGGAAATGGGGAGATGTCGGTTAAAGGGTACAACGTTTCAGTTATGTAGGGTGAATAAATTCTGGAGAGCTACTGTACAGAAATGTGAATATATTTAAGAATACTGTATTGTATATTCAAAGTTTGTTTAGAGGGTAGACCTTAAGTGTTCTCACCACAAAAAAAGATAATTATGTGAGGTGATAGAGATGTTATTAGCTTGATTGTGATCATTTCACAACTTATACATATATCAAAACAAGTCATATACCTTAAATATACACAATTTTTGTCAATTATATCTTAATAAACTGGGAAAAAATATTTTTAGCAAAAAGAAAAAATCACTCTGGGGCCAATCTCTTTTTTTTGGGGGGGGGGGGTGGCTGACTGATATGGGTACCCAAACCCATGACGTTGGTGCCATCAGGCTGTGCCATAACCAACCAGCCAAGCACTCAACCACCTGTCTTAAACCTTCTCTCCCTAATGGATCACTTCCATCAGTATTTATACCCAGTTAGGGCTCTTCTTGTTGCAAATGACTGAAAACACAGCTAAAGTTGCTTAATCAGGAAAGGAGTTTATTAGCACAGGTGGCTGAAGAGTTAAGTTGTGGCTCTCGCTTTCCTTACTCAAACTTACATCAGGTCTATTTCTCTTAATCGCTCACTTCTGCCGCCTGCTCTTTAGCTTCCATTTGGTGGCCCCAGTGGCAATGGGCACTCCCAACCGAGTGGCCAGATAGCCCATCCTCTCATGTCAGAGTCTTGCAGGAAAGAACTAGACTCTTTTCCACCAGCTCCAGCAAAAACTGTAAGATTACCAACACTGGACTAGCTTAGGTGACACATCCATCCTGGAGACAGTGTGGCCAAAAGATGTGTTGCTCTGGATGTCCAGGCCTGAGTCATGGGCAGAACATCTATGTTCTAGAAAGTAAGTCAGGACTGGGACTTTAATTTGTCCAAGAAGATGGTGCACAGCCCTGTGTTAACCCCTAACCACCCCCATCCCCCGCCCCCATCCTCCCGACAGCCCTGAAGCCAATGGATCTACATGCTACACATCAGATGGGGCCCCTGATGGCGGTGGAGACCACTCGAGGCACAGTGCTGCACTGGCGAGCCCATGGCTGGCCCCTGTGCTACCTCAGCACACCTGAGGCCTCCCTGAACTCCATACCCCAGAAGCTGGGGAGCCTGGCTGGGGGCCCCCATCACACCGTGGTGCTGTTGGGTTTGGGAGCCCCCTTTCCCTATGTCCATCTTTGTGCAACGACTGGCAGGAATCCGGGCAGCTATGGCTGCCTTGCTGCTTCAAGAAGCCAGCACTCTTGAGGTCATCACACTGGCCAAGACCAGCTTCAAGTCCATTGGTTCACCCTCCACATGAACCAGCTCCTGTGAGCTGCCTTTTCTGACCTCTGTGTGGCCTTTGTGGATGCCTGGGAAATGACATCCAGCCTGGCCCTGCCAGACCACATCCTCCCAGGGCTGCTTATCATTCTCTCCTTCATCTGCCCCACCTGAGTGCTTCTGAGGTCCCTGGGCTGTGTTGACTGAGGGCCTGGGCCCTGGGACACAATTGTGGAGATATTATAGCCATAATAGGACTTCTGGGATAAAGATACGTGCCATCAAATTCTCTCACCTGGAAGACTGCAATAGCTTCCTAACTGGTCCAACTAATTCTTTTCTTGCCCCACTCCAACCTCTTCTCCACTCCAACCAAGAGAGATTATTTTAAAGCAAATGAGACCTGTTCTGATAGAGCAAGGCTCGTCTTTCAGCACCATTCTGGTTCAATGAGCAGGTTGGAACTCTCATTAGATTCTTGATTCTAGGATGGGATCAACCAAGAAGGAACTTGGACAATGCTCAGTGAACCTTAGAGAAATTTATGCTTTTCTAGGAAGTGGATGCAGTGGGGGCATAGATATTGGGATACCCCTAACCCCTAGTGATACTCATTCTTAAATCCATGCAACAAATATAAATATTATAGATATTGGGATACCCCTAACCCCTAGTGATACTCATTCTTAAATCCATGCAACAAATATAAATATTTGTGTCTATTTATGTCGGGCACAAAACTTACAAAAATCCCTGCCATTGTTGAGATCATATTCAGGGTAGGGGTGTAGCCAATAAACTCTAAGCATAATACATGACACTTTATAAAGATGATTAGAAGATTGGGACATGGGGGAAAATGGAGCAGGGATCAGGAGTTCTGGGGTAGGGAGGAGGGGAACAGGTTGTAATTTTATATAGGGAGGTAAGCCTCAATGCAAAAATGATATTTGAAGGAAGTGAGGGAGGTAGCAACGGGGACACTGAGTAAAGGGACTTGTCTGTGCAAAGGTCCTAAGACAGGAGCATGCTGGTGTGTTTGAGAAAGGGTAGGGAGGCCATAGTGACTAGGGCAGCATGGGAGGTGGAGAGAATAGTAGCAGATTAGATGGGTGGGGAGGAGCGGGTCACATGGGGACTTGCAGACCATTGTAAGGATGAGCTTTTATTCTGGGCGAAAAAAAAGCCACAGAGTGAAGTTTGGCAGACCTGCTCCCAAAGGAAGAATTGGAGAGAAACTTCTGGGTTGCTCAGGCCAGGTTTTGGATAAATCAGGAAGTGACCTTTGGATTATAGGAAGCTGGGACACAGGGGAATCATTTCTGTCAAACATTCAGTCATAATAAAATGATTTTTTTCCTGTTAGAGTAGGAAACTAGAGGAGGAAGGAGAAGGAAGAAAGTGGGGACAACTCTGCCATCAGCTTTTGATGATTCTTGATTATAAATTGGAGAAGAAGCCTGGAAAGGGCTAAAAGAACAAAGAATTAAACATATTTTTTCTTTGACTATGATTGCAGCCAGGCATACACTCCATTTCAACTTGCCCCCAGTTTCAGCACTTTCTTAACTATTATGAATTATTTGGATTGGCTATTGAGTTCCAATGGGCCATTGTGTATAATTTGCAAATTGCTATTACACTTAGAGATAATTAGCTCATTCAACAGATATTTATGGAGTAGCCACTGTAGGGCAGGCATGGCAGATGGAATGGTCAATAAGATAGGTGAGGTATTTGTTTTCCTACAATTTATATTCTCGTGGAAGCACACCAATAAACAAGTAAACAAATACATGAAGAAGATAATTTCAGATAGGAATGAGTGCTATGAAGAAAACAACAGGGTTTGGGGATAAAGAGAGATTGGGTGAACTACTTTTAGTAGGAGGGTCAGAGAAGGACAGGTGACTTTAGAAGTGAAACCTGACTAAAAGAAGGAGCAAGCCACATGGAGGTGGGGCATTCCAGGCAGAATGAAAAATCAAGAGCAAGGGCCTTGATGTGGGAAGGAAATGAGAGGAAGCCAGCATGACTGAAGCATAGTGAACAGATACGCTGGGTCCACATCTTGTAGGGCCTCGTAGGCCATAGTAAGGAATTGAATTATATTCTAAGGGTAGCATGAGGCCATTGGAGGATTTTAAGGGAACAATGTTATCAAATTTGTTTCTCTGAAATAACACTGAGATTCCTTTTGGAGAAACGGTGTACGAGGGCAAGAGTAGAGGGAAGCCAGCATGACTGAAGCATAGTGAACAGATACGCTGGGTCCACATCTTGTAGGGCCTCATAGGCCATAGTAAGGAATTGAATTATATTCTAAGGGTAGCATGAGGCCATTGGAGGATTTTAAGGGAACAATGTTATCAAATTTATTTCTCTGAAATAACACTGAGATTCCTTTTGGAGAAACGGTGTACGAGGGCAAGAGTAGAAGCAGTGAGGGAGACCAGGTAGGAAGCTACGATTCTCACCGTAGTTTGAGAAGATGATGGCAGCTTGCTCGCTCTAGGATGGTTAGCAGTGGAGATGGCTGAAGTGATGAGATTTGGGACTGATAGGATCAACTGACTTGCAGATGGGTTGAAGAAAAGGGTTAAGGGAAAGAATGATGGACACATGGGGTTTTGTCTGAAGAACTGGGATAATGGGACCATGAGTTACAATGGGGGGAATCTGGAGAATGGCAAGTTTGGAGGGTAGAGGTGAGAGGTGGGGCTGTGGGGGGAAAGCAGAATCAAGAGTGCTATTTTAGGTATATAATGTTTGATGTACCAGTCAGACATCTGGGTAGGTAGTTGTACCTAACAATTTGGAATCTAAGGGAGAGATAGAGCTAGAGAGATAAAGTTGAACGTCATCAACATATAAATAATATTTCAGGTCCTAAGACTGGAATCACTCAGCTGAGAGAGTGTAGCTAAGGTAGTTGTACCTAACAATTTGGAATCTAAGGGAGAGATAGAGCTAGAGAGATAAAGTTGACCGTCATCAACATATAAATAATATTTCAGGTCCTAAGACTGGAATCACTCAGCTGAGAGAGTGTAGCTAGGGAAGACAAAAGATTTGAAGACCAAGCCCTGGGGCACATCGACCTTGAGAGGAGGTGGACCCAGCCAAGGGTGCTTAGAAGAAACAGTGAGTTGGGGGAGGGGAGAAACATTCAGGAGGGTGTGGTGCTGTGGAACTCAAGAAAAGAAAGTGTTTCAAGGAGGGAACAGTCAGTTATGAAGAATGCTGCCTATGACCTTGGAAAGGGAGAGAACAGTGGTGACTTTGATAAGATCAATTCCTGGGGAAGGGTGGGGTGGAAAGCTGAACTGAGGTGGTGGGTTCGAGAGAGAATGAAAGATGACAATATGGCGACAAATGCAGACAATTTAATTCACATTTGTGGTTTCTATCACCAATTTAGCTAGAGATTTGGTAATGAGGTAGGATTACAAGCAGTATTGCTAGAAAGACTCCAGAGTCTTAGACTTTAAAATGGTGAGTTAGAACTAATATACAATCCTAGGAAGTTTGATCTGCTGTGTCTACTTGGGGGGATTAAGTTTTCATGGAGTCACCTTGATGTCCACCCACGCTGCCCTAACCATTCTTTGACACTAATTTCTTGGGTGTCTTCCCTACAGTTCTACCCCTCAAATACAACAACAGGCATTTGTAGAGCATGTAATGTGTTGTTTAAAGGTGTATTTGCTCATTTAATTTTCACAGTTCCTCAGAAGGAGGGGCTGTTATAATCCCCTAAATTTCATGTGATCAATTTATAACTGAAATCTTACAACACACTTTATACTTAAGTCAGGGGGTGCCTATGTTTCAGCCAAAATTTTAATTTTCTCCCTATTCTTTTCTTCTCACCCAAATGTCAAATACCATGCTTAAATGGCAGTGCGGGTATTAGAACCCAGGCAGTCTGGGAGCTGTATGCCCCTGGTCTCAACCAACATGCTATCCTCAGCTCCAGGCAAGTGGAAGGGAGGCTCCAGAAAGAAAAAGCTGATGACATTTGATCAAATCAGTTTTGGTACAAAATTTCATAACAGTTATGATGCATTGAGCTAGAACTGAAAATTTTATTCTGGAAACCCCTTCTTAATGGTGTTTTAAAAGAATCTGTATACCAGCAGTGTCTGCACTGATATAATGGTAGTCCCGTGCATTACTCAGGTGATGGGGACACCCCATCTCCCGTGTTCACTTGCTAATGAATTGCCCCTCAAAAATGTCATGCGTATACACTTTCTCTTTGGAAAGCCTTTTGATATTTTTCTGACAGCTAGGAAAACAGATGATTGATTAATTGGTTGCCTTTATTATCTTTAAGACTGCCTCTTATTTTGGGTGTGGTCAAAGTGAGAATGAAGGACATTTCCTGAGGAGTAATAAGCCCATAGGAGGAGTCTTTATTCTCTAATTTAGAAAGGCCTGGCAGTCATTGGTGCCCAGGAAGTGCCTTAGACTGGAATTGTTTGTGTTGTTCTAATCTGAAAATAACAACATAGAACACAGCCATAGGCATGCAGCATTTTATTATGGGTGATGCAGCTTTAATTGGTATGTACAGGGCATGCCTGTGGAATTAGTCCTTGGTGTATCGGCCAATCAGATCACTTTCAGCATTTCTCAATGTTTAGTTTTATCTTATAATTAAGCAACAATGATCATTTCCTGGCGGCTAATGACTAGCTACAGGAGTTAGAAGCCTCATTAAGTTTATAATTTATCAAATTCTAAGCTCTTCATCTGCAGTGTTGCAAAAAGAGAAAGCATCCTTAAATTCCAAAATGATTAAAGACATTCTCCAACCATATTTCATATATGTGAGTGTTAATTTGTTCTTGAAAGGCTGATTTTATTTTCTAAGTTTTTGAAGAATAACTGTGTATTATTATATATACAGTAAAAAATGTTTATGTGACTTTGAGAGAGAGATACATTGCACTATGTTAGCACGGGTACACATACACAAACTTCTGGCATTTGGTTTGTGCTATTAGATCAGTCCTGGGATTTTAGCATCAGAGGTACCTCCTATCATCCTGTGTAGAATCTGTGAGCATTAACCTTGGTGCCTCATGCAAAAGTTATCCTTCTGGCATCCCAACCAATTTTCTTGGCTGTAGACTGTTCACAAGCAAGAATTGGGACTATCCAGTTCTCATACTACCAAATTCAATTCTCCAAAGTGGTTCCTGGGAACTCTTAATTTCTGGGCACCTTGCCTTAAGCATATTTCATAAATAAGCGAAGGTGTGATTGATGTCCTCCTTTATTTTATTGAAGCTTGTTTCTTCTATAAAAGTTCTGAAATTTCAAGGTGTTCTTCATTACTTTGTTCAAGTGCCATGTAACAAATATTTGAAGAAACACCCTTTTTAAAATCTTTTGGCAGACTTCATGCTGCAAAGCTGTACACACATCCCAACCTGTTTAATAAATACCCCAACCATTGGGATTCCAAGGAGAAACAACTTGGTAATTATTTAATGGACATTCTGTGTAGTCCCTTTCTCGTGTAGTAGACTCATCTAGGGACTCAGAAGCAGCCTTTTACTCCAGCCCTGAAATTACTACTATCTATAATTAAAATCACTTTTCCTAATGTGCTTAGCAATCCATTTACCTATAATTGCTGAAGGATTATAGTCTTTAAATTCATTCTTGAGTGGAAGAAAAGATACTTCTGTAATGTGCACTTTTATTTAAGTAACCAGGTTTTGTTTGTTTTTTGTTTTTTTAAAGAGGGTTCCTAATGTGCTTAGCAATCCATTTACCTATAATTGCTGAAGGATTATAGTCTTTAAATTCTTTCTTGAGTGGAAGAAAAGATACTTCTGTAATGTGCACTTTTATTTAAGTAACCAGGTTTTGTTTGTTTGTTTTTTGTTTTTTTAAAGAGGGAGTATTACAGTGCAAATGGGCATGCTGTTCATGGAAAGATAGGCCTGTGGAGGTCGAACCAAACTCTTGCAGATGCAATAAGCAGCACCTCTCTGTTTTCCCATCATTTTTCTAGGTCTACAGAAAACATCGGCCTTAGCCTGGTAATATAATCAAGAAGGGAACTATGATAGCAAAAATGAGAACATCAGAAGAATCGTTGTTTAAGGGAAGGAAAGGCCTTAATAAAAGGGAGAGTACTCTGAATAATGCAGGCTCCTTTTCTCTTTTTCGTGTGTGAAATTCAGGGTTTTCTTCATACTGTTTTGAGAAGGATATGCTCAGGGTCTTTAGAAGCTAGTGGTAACATCACAATCATAGGCTCCACTGGGCAATGAGAGACTTGCTAAAGGAGAAACAAACTAGACGGTAGAAAATACTACCCAGAACAACACATTTTTGTGCTCTAAGGATGAATCCAAGCTTTGGAAGTATGGGAATGTCTTCAGCCAAAACTTTTCAATTGCTTGCATTAGGGAAACACCCTTGTCACTAGGCCTAAGGATTATGAGCCCAAGTCAAAGACTCCAGCCTCGAAAAGGAGTATGCAAGGGACTGGGCTCGGTGCCTCTCCTAAATGCCTTTCCCCTCCCAGGTCACCAGGTCAGCTCTGGCAGGATTTCATGACTCTGAATCTCTGCAATGGGTGGCATCTGGATAGTTCAGGGAAACAGGCAGCACCACCCAGCCCACACTGGGATGGGAGGCTGGGGGAGTGACTGTGAGCTGGACACCAAGGAGGTTGTCTTTTCAGGGAGGAAAAAGAAAGCTTTTGCCAAGCCTGTTAGTTGAGTCAACAGACAGAGACTTTGGTCTCTGCTTTTGGCCATCCTAATTTTTTTTTAATAGTACTAAATGTGCAGCTCCACAAATTGTATCCCCACACAACCACTAGAAAACCCAGAAATGCCCAACACAAAGAAATGACAAATATTTGAGGTAATGGGGGGGGGGAGGGAGAGATCAGTGGTTGCCCGGGTTTCAGGAGAGGAGGAGGGAGGGATGAATAAGCGGAGCACAGCGGATTTTTAGGGCAGTGAGACTATTGTGTATGATACTGTGATAGTGAATACATGACATTACGCATTTGGCAAAACCCATAGGGCCAGCCCATGGCTCACTCGGGAGAGTGTGGTGCTGATAACACCAAGGCCATGGGTTCGGATCCCTATATAGGGATGGCCGGTTAGCTCACTTGGGAGAGCGTGGTGCTGACAACACCACATCAAGGGTTAAGATCCCCTTACCAGTCATCTTAAAAAAAAAAAAAAAAACCATAGAAGTGCACAATATAAAGGAGGAACTCTTTTTT
>NW_007728154.1:150019-163980 GCF_000696425.1 Galeopterus variegatus | reverse complement strand
TACCACACTAATATAAGATGTTAGCAATAGGAGAAACTGTGTGTAGGGGAAGTGTTGAGAGCTGTCTGTATTTTTTGCTCGATTTTTCTGTAAACTTAAAATGGCTATAAAAATAAAATCAATTAGGGCCGGCCCGGTGGCGCACTGCTACAGTGCGCCACTTGGGAAGCGTGGTGGCGCTCCCACCGAGGGTTCGGATCCCACGTACAGACCGGTTCCCGCTCACTGGCTGAGCGAAGTGTGGGAGCAACACCGAGGGTTGCGATTCCGTTGCCGGTCCCGGTCCAGTACGGGCGCGACACTGAGGGTTGCGATCCATTGCCGGACACGAAAAAAGACAAAAAGGAAAAAAATAAAAAATAAAAAAATAAAATAAAATCGATTACTTTAAAATATATATACTCAATTAGAAAAAAAGAGAAAATTCAGAAATGAATTGTCTGGTGTACATTTACAAAAAATACTGGATGGCTGGTTGATTGATAGTTACTTCCAGTGCACGGGTTGCCTTTTTACTCTGGGCTTAAGTGTTAAATTAAACAAATCAAAAATATTTTCAGTTGAAATCTTCTTTCAAAAGGACCTAGTTGAAGGTTAATTATCTAGCATGCAGTGGGACCAGGACAAGTGAGTTCAAAACTTTAAATAGCATGGTTCATCCATGAAGACCATGCCTTCTCATTTTTTCCTGAATCTTCATCCGCAGAGCTCTAAAATGGCCTTCAGGGATAAGGCAATATAGCTAATATTTTATTTTGAAGCAAATTCAGGAGCAAGACAAATGAATTGGTTTTTCTAATCTGCATCTTCCTCCTGCAGTCGGACCCTAGGGAATGAGTCCTTCATGGATCAGATCAAGAGAGAAGGTTTGTGTACTACTTCTGAAGACTCTGAAGCTTTTGCCAATCCTAACAGTGACTGACCCTCTTGGGCAGGGTGGGGCATTTGGTCTTAAATGACATAGACCAACCAAGAATTCCCATGGACCTATAAGCCCTTGCTTGTGTGGATATGGAAGTGAGCTTTGGGGGAAAAAGGAATCATCACCCCCCACATGCATTTGTTAGGCAGTACCCCGGAAACAGACAGAAGCCAGATGTTGGAGGGGTCTCAGAAACTACTTTAACCACTCACACCATTCACTGGCACCCCATAAACAGGCAGCTGGCTCTAGTTATAGGGGGCATTCTAAACAATCCCAAACAGAACAATCCATAGCCATTTACTGAGTATCTAGTAAATCGATGTGTAACTCCCTGGTACCCAATCTTGAGGGAAGACCCCTTGGTATCCCAACCCCTGGCCGGAAATGAATTTTTCTCCGGGGAGTTTTTGGGGTCTCTTTCTTGTTTTCCGCCTGTTGGCCCTTTCTCCATGTCCCAGCTTTCTTTCCTTTCATGCCCACAGCAGGGCTTATTACTGCAAATGAGCAATGAGGCAAGGTGGCTGGGAGGTGCTGCACATGGGGGAGTTCTGTTGTTTTTATAGCCAGAGCCAGCTCTGAGTGGATGGTGAGTAAGCACCTCTTCCTCTTCCCTCTGGGCTGCCCTCCTGTCCCAGACCAATCTTGTGGCTGGCCTGTTTCGGATATGGTGGTGAGCAAGGGTGGCTGCCTGGCCTTGATGCTTCCCAGGCTTGGGACCCAAGACTCCAGAAGGCAACAAAATTTGTAAGTGGGATCTGCGTGGGCCTGTGCTTCCTATTAGCCAGTATTCCTGCGTGTGGGTTTCTGGGGAGAAGTGGCAAATGTGAAGACAATACTACAGCATTCACCACTCTTACTTCCTCCATTAGGTAAACAGAAAGTGTTCACTTGGCACACGAGAGTAAAATGGGCGTTGAATGCACCTTCCAGCCACCTTTGGGCTGATTTTTAGGTTAGATAGTCTTTTCTCTAAAGGAATCTTATTTCTGCAAGTTTCTTTTTCTTAATTAGAAATAACATCCGCTTATTCATTCTTATGTCTGAAGTAAGTATGGATACCTATACTTTATTGGACATTGATTATGCTATTTTCCATTCTGTTTATGAGATTAGTGTTTGGGGGTTTAGCTGATCTCTTAGGTTACATCGCTGACATTTTTGTCGGCTGCCAGATTATTACAAGCAGATATAAAGAGGAGTTTTCTTCTAGAGAGACCACTGTAGTTCATGCTCAAAGAATTTGTTTTATATACCCTGTGGGGGGGGAAATAATTCATTGGTCTTTGTGTGTGTGTGTTTGTAGCTATAATCTGCAGAGATTTCTGCATCTTTAAGCATAAAGGTCGGTTTCTCATTTTGTAACATGATTTCTTTTCAAACTTGTAGTTTAATTGAATCCAGCTTTGAGTGACACTTTAAAAAATGTTCTCCTGCATCAGAAGTGCTTCTCCAACCAGGTGCTCCTCACGCTCACCTGCTGGCAGCGTTTGATTAGCAGCCAGCTACAACCGGGTGTTCTTATTTGTGCCAAATCCATTCTAAATATGGGAGTCTGTGCTTGAGAAGACTAGTCATGCTAATTATTCAGACCTCCTTGGAAGTGATGTGCCAAAATCACAGAAGCAGAAAAGCCAGAAACAGTATGAGGCTTGGTATTGAGGGACCATAAAATTAGAATTTCACTTCATAATATTGCTCTGTTCTTGGGTACATCATCCTTTCCAGAGATGAGCTCACCAGCCTTGCTCTATCTGTGAGCTGACTGGCATCGTTGCCATTCTACAGATGGAGAATAGGAGATGCTGCAGGGCGAGCCAAATTGCCCTGTAGCTGGGTGATCCAGCTGGAACTGGAGCCACCTCCCCTGACTGCTGTCCAGCCACTTGCTGCCTGAGAAAATGCAGCTTGAAGAGCAGAGCCAGAGGCTAAGTCAACACTGCCCGGTGTTGCCCGGAAGCAATCTGTATGAGAATTACCATTCAGAGAGGCAAGGAGAAACCAAACTGTGGGTCAAACCAGAAGGGCTGCATGGATACATAAATGTATAGCAGAGAAGGTCAAAAATGTGGAAACTGGGGATCTAAGTCCAGGAATGTAGGGAATATAATGAAATATCCTTTTTTTGCAGACTGTGATGTCTCGTTTAACTGGGCTGAAATACGCTAGATATTATCAGCATATTATACAGAAAGAACAGCGTCCTCCAGTAGGAAATGGTAAAGCTAATGCATACATTTAAATCATTAATTTAGTAAATATTTGTTGAGTATCTCCCATGAGCCAAGTCCTATAATACTCACCTTTGTATCCTCATTGCCTATGCACGGTGGGTGGATAGGACAGATGGACTGATGATGGATGAACACACGTTGTCCATGAGGTTTTATTTTAAAGGCTCCGCATCTTGTCTCTGCTCTTCCCCCATTGGGACAACCCATACAATCCAAAAAACACACCTGACTCCCCCCTCCCAGAACCACCCACTCACAGGAAGGAGAATTTCCGCATCTTGTCTCTGCTCTTCCCCCATTGGGACAACCCATACAATCCAAAAAACACACCTGAATCCCCCCTCCCAGAACCACCCACTCACAGGAAGGAGAATTTCCTTAAGGAAGGCAAGTAAATGCCGGCCTGTATGCCCATAGGGAGGAAGCCTTTATGTACTTTTACTCAGATGCAATCAGGGTAAACCATGTCAGGAAGAAGGGCACACCCTAAGTGACTCACAGGAGTAACATTTGCATGTCACAGGCTTCACCCCAGCAAGCCGGCACACAGGTGTATGATCTCTGGGCCAGCCAATCACAGCAACTTTGCCTCCGTGGTCCTCAGAGCTCTGCTGTCCTTTGTTCATGTCTCTTGAGCTTGCCTCCTAAGATCCCAGCTTCATCTCAGTCGTACGCAGCCCAGATCTAGGAAAGGCACACCAAACACCATTATTTATTGAATGCCCTCAATGCCTTGGCCTCAAACCAAATGCAGAATTAGATTACTGTACCTGACCAGTTGGTTCACATTTTAAACAAATAAATAGGCAGACAGAGGTGAACTAAGTAGAAAAGAAGGTGGAAATATACTCCAGGGAGAGGCCAGTGCTAGGGAGGGGAAACCGGTCAGAGCCTGTCATTTTGAGAGCTGAAGTAGGACAGGATCTTAAAATATTTCAGATCCAGCTGCATGTTTCTGATCAGCAGAGGAAGGGCAGATTTGATTGGGAGGGAAAGATGAGCCACACACTTCATGCCCTTAATGTTGATTCGTTCCTCTGTGATTGTTTCCATCTTTGGACCACCGTTGTGCCTTGCACGTGCCTCTGACAAGGTGCACAACCACCCATGGCCAAGCAATTATTTGTTTACTTTCTCTCTCTCCTTGAGCTCAGTGAGGGTGAGGGCTTTGTTTTCTTCATCTCTGAATTCCCAAAGCCTGATCAATCAATGCTTGTTAGATTTACATCTGACATCCCCCCTCCACCCCCGAAGCTAGATAACAGGGTAGGGATGACTATAATTGAGTCTCAAATGACAACTAGGGCCAGGATGTGAGATGCTCTTGGAATTGAAAATAGAAGTACCTATGGGATTTGAGTAGTCTGGCAGCTTTCTTGAGCATAGTGTTACATCACAGGGATCTTGAGATGACAGGATTAAGAGTGAGGGTGGCCAGTCGCTGGAGGCAAAGGCTCGGAATTGGGAATGCTCCTGTGGCTCTTGGGGAGCAGTGAGTGGACTATCCTGGATGAAGCAGAGAGTTCATTTAGGAAATCCTGTGTCCCGTAGAGAGGTAGGATGAGACCAGAGTGTGACGGGACAAAGACGTTTGCAATTTAAACTTCCGGCAATGGGAAGCCACTGAAGCCATTTAAGCCAAGCTGTAAAGAGATAAAAGGAAAGGTCAAAAGAGCTGAATCCATCAGTGCCAGGCCAGGTAGTTTGGAGCCTGAGGTACTAGAGGCAAGTGGCCTGCGAAGGAAGGTAAAGCAACAATCTGTTAATTAAGCGCTAAAATTCTGGTCTAGAGAGGGCACAGTGGGAGTGAATTTCAAGATTCTGGGGTATTGGAGCAGGTTGAGATAAATGTATCATTTGTGTACAGATGTTTCTCTCTAAATGAGGATTAAAATAATCATGGTTAAATCCTTTACTTAGTGTTTACAGTAAATAAAGTCATGCATGCAGTCACGGTTCTAAGCATTTTACATACAGTATCTCAGTTCACTCTCACAACACTCCTTTGAAGTACTATTATCCCCATTTGACCGATAAATCCACTGAGGTGCAAAGAGATTGAGTAACTTGCCCAAGATCCTACAGTTAGTAAGACATAAAGCCAGGATTCATACAGGATGTGAGGCTTCACAGGCCCAAGTCTTAACCGCAAATACCCACTTCAGCAGATTCATGGGAGGATTTATGGGATCATGAAAGAAGTTCTAAAATGTAATGTGTGTTACCATTTTGCAAGGAGACCAGAGAAGCATTTCCTGCATCAGCTTATCTTGTCATTAATTGCCTATTCCAGTTTAAGGAGATCAATACACAGTAAAATTTAAAATTTGTAATAAGATAGTGTTTTTTATTTTGCCTTTTAAACATTGGCTTTCCTAATTTAAAAATGAGTAATATTCATTATAAAAATTCGAATCTTACAGAAGTAACAGACATAGAGAGTGAATGTCCCATGTAATCCTCATTGCCCCCAAGTCATTATCTACTGTGGGACGGGAATTCCTCCAGCTCTTTTCTTTTAGATAGTCTGATGTATTATCATCATTTATGTTAATAGTAATCTTTTTCCCAGAGTATAGTCCCAAACGTGGCTATACTGTTTTGTGACTTGCTTTTTTATTAAATAAATAGGATGTCTTTCTATATCAGAAATACAGTTCTACTTTATTTTCTTTAAAAGTTGTATAGGATTCACTTTTGCTTTCAGCATCACCCAGTCTGGATACATGTTCTTTTCCAATCAGCAGAGCATCAGGTCCGATGTGACCTAGATTCTTACTTCAATGCCACATTTGTTCTTTTTTGTGTCTTGGACAGGACTCAAGGAGAAGCAAGCTCAAATGGAACTCAGTTTTCTGTTTCTGTGAAAATAATAGAAGCTAGCATTTATCTAGTACTTATTATTAGCCAGTGACTATTTCTAGTCCCATTTTACAGATGAGGAAACTGAGACCTAGAGAGGTTAAGTAATTTACTTGCTCAAGGTCATACAGTTAGAAATTAGAAAGTTAGAACTTGAACCCAGACTCTTTGACTGTAAAGCCTGTATATTTAGCACCACTCTGTCTTTTTTACAAGCCTTTTACCTAAACTGATTAATACACAGTGGTGGAAATAGCATCATGTGGTGGTAAACTTTTGAGGACAAGTCAATTCAGGTGAGCTCTACTCCTTCTCTTTATGGCACACTTTGAAATACTAGCAGCTGGACTAGCACCTTCTGCTGCTTCTCTTTCCCGGCCCTTCCCCACAGGTCACTAGTTAGCTTAGAGTTTGTCTACTGCCCCTTAACACCCCCAGAGGTTGCTTCCTGGGCTTGAATCTTGTTTAGTGTATCTACTGCAGATGGAGACCACGAATGGAGAGTCGTTGAAGTTTCCTTGGGTGAAGTGGTGTCTTCACATTCCAACTGGGCAACAGGGCAGCCACAGAAAGGCTGTATCTACCCACCCCGCACAACCCACACAGAAATTTCCAAAGAGCCTACTTAAGTAGATGAGCATAGATAAACTATTCTGGTGGAGCATCCTTAAAAGGACTTTGGTTTTTTGTTTTCTTTTGTTTTTTGTCTAAGTGTACTAGACTGGTTTAACATACAGCCTCTTTTAATGGAATAAACTCTCTCCCTAGCTGTGAACTAAGAAAACCTACACGAAAGACATCCCCACAGTCCTAAATCCCTAAAACCATTAATATTTGAATTATTTCGTTGTACCAAATTTTGTTGCATCGAATTATTTCTCCCTAGATGGAAAACACTTTTTCTATACTCTCAATCCTTATGATACCAAATGTGTGGTTCTCTTCTATACCAAGCACTTCTCCAATTCTCTGAACACTAACTGGGTGTCCTATAATTCAATGGAGTTAATATCAGATCCCACAAGTTAAGGATTCAGTCCCACAAGAACTGCCCCTGCTTCAGATGTTGGTCACAAGTTTGGGCCTCTAGAACTTCTGACTGACTGGCTATAAATCAGGGTTCCCATGACCCTCTCCTGAGGTTCAATAATTTGTTAGAATGCCTCACAGACCTCACAGACTTCAGGGAAACACTTATGTTTACTGGTTTATTATAAAGGCTATAACTCAGGAACAGCAAAATGGAAGAGATGCATATATAGGGCAAGGTAGTGGCAGGGCCATGCCCTCTGCAGGCATGTCACCCTCCTGGCACCTCCAGATGTTCACCAACCCAGGAGCTCTCCAAACCCCATCATTTAGGGGTTTCGTGATGATTTCATTACACAGAATTCAATCTCCAGTCCCTCTCCCCTTCCCAGAGGTCTGGGTGTGGGGCTGAAAATTCCAAACCTCTAATCACATGGCTGGTTCTTCTGGCAACCGGTCCCCATCCTCCAAGAGTCACCTCATTAGCAGAAACTCAGGTATGGTTGAAAGGGACTTACTAATAACGAAAGACATTCCACTCACCCCTTTACTCAGGAAGTTCCAAGGGTTTTAGGAACTCTGTGCCAGGAACTTGGGGATGAAGACCAAATATATATTTCTTATTTATATCACAAGATGACATTCCTCAAGGTAGGCATTTTCATAGAACTTCAGGGTCAGAAGTTTATAACAGTCCCCCAAAGTGATCAACTAGCCTCCATTTGAACACCATCAAGGAAAGTGAACTCACTAAGTACAAAAGCAGACTATTTCATTTTCAGAACACTTCAAATTGCAACAGTGTTCTTCTGATGTTCACTTTATCATCTGCTGTCCTAAAACTTCAATCCTTTCATCCTTCTTGGACAAAACGGAAAACATCGAATGTTTTTTTTTCACTTTTCTTCCTTCCAACTTTTTGAAAACAGTTATCATTTCCCTGCCAAGTCTTTTCTTTTTCAGGTTAAAGTCTTTAATTCTTTCACCTGTTATTCTCATGTCATGATCTGGGGTCTGTTAAGGTCCCTCTTCCTGGATTGTATTCTAAATCATCAGCGTTGCTCTCAGTGACATCTAACGCAGAACACAGTGTTCAGTGAAGACTAGATAAGGACAATCACTTACCTGGATCTTGATGGTCTACTTCTGTTAGGTATGCTAAATTTAGGATTTCATCCAAAAGAAGAGAAAACCAAGGAACTTTATTCTGGAAAGTTTATAAAGAAATCAAGTGGTCAAATACAGGAAAAAGAAAACCATGGACCTAGATTTTTCATTTGGAGTATTGTAGCATCTTTCTTATATGCCATTTTTTATAATAGTATTTATCCATGATCTCATCTTTAAGACAGGAATTGTGTAAAAATAACAATGTTTAATTTTTCATAAGTGTTTGGGCAATGACCCCGAGGTTCCAAATATCAGGGCTTCTTAAAAGTAAAAGAAATGAAATATTGTAGGGTATTTCCTTATGCCAGTGATTTTTTGAAATGGATGACTAGGCCCTTAAAGACCAGGGTATTTTCTTAGCAGCCTGGCTTCTTAAAAGTAAAAGAAATGAAATATTGTAGGGTATTTCCTTATGCCAGTGATTTTTTTGAAATGGATGACTAGGCCCTTAAAGACCAGGGTATTTTCTTAGCAGCCCGTTCCTCTTCCCCTTTTAGTGCCCCTTGATAGAGTCATGTTTCTGTGAATTTGTTCAGACAGCCTTGAAAGAGCTCACTACTTCCCTCCTTCACCACAGGATTTAGGTATGTCACTGCAGATCCAGATTAGTTTTGGTAACACCAGAAGAAAGTAAAGTGATAGAGTAGGCTTACCTCAAAAGTTTCTTCAATTAGAAACTGCGACTTTGTACATGTAAGATTTGATTACACTCCTAGACTTCTCTGGAGACATTATTGCTAGCACATACAAGGCAACTTGTGGTGGGGGATACGTGAAGGTAGGAAAATACATTAGAAGCTCTTGTATCATTTTCTAAAAAACATTAATGATTGGGAGGTCTGTTTAGGACAGTATCACAGAAAATTATTACGTATAAAGAAACCACTGTCAAAATTAACAATGCCCCTCAGCCGCTGGCTAAATTAAAAAAAGGAGGGCAAAATCTTTAAGGCAAATGTAATTTAAATAAAGGTCAACTAATTATAGCAGGGAATGTGTTGGATAGGAGTGGGTATATGTAATTATATAGTAATTATATTGAAAATGCAATCACATGCCACCAGCTAGCTACTTAAACATTTTGCTGGGGCATGTATCCACCCCCAGCAACCATCTCTTTCTGATCTCAAAGACCCACATTGACTTTGAAAATGTGTGATATGGGTTTTTTCTTCTTAGAAGGGTGACCTTTCCCTGGCCAATTAAAAGGTGCTGCTTTGAGGGTATTGGAACCCAGGCTCAAAGGGATAAAAGGAAATTGAAACTTCTATTAAAAGGAGCTAATGATGCCTGGAGCAGTTGGGATTAAAAAAGAACAAAGTCAGTTTTAAAAAGATCCCCCAAATCAAAGAGCTGCTTCTCTCATCAAATACCAGGGGAAAGCAAAATGATTTTTAATGAAAAATGGGGTAGTGGAATCAGCCTTTTGCTGAGATCCTGGGGCTTCAATTAAAACCAGTGAGAAGTTTTGAGCAAAATCCTTTTAATTTTGGGGGAGAAATGGGCTACACAAATTTGAGATAGTTTCATAAAAGATAAACTAGCATTTCCCCTAAATTAGATAAAATGATGCAGAAAAACATCGAAAGGGCAACAATAAAAAATAATATAAATAGGACTGCTTTATAATTGATTCCCCATCTGACACAAAATAATTCCTGGGTTAAAATCTAGTGTTTTAATGACCTGCGATGCACGCAGTGGTGATTGCTGTGATTGTAATTATTATAGCTTTGGTAAATTGTGCATTCCTTAACACAATTTATTATAACCATCTGTATTAGTCTGCTTGAGCAGCCATAATAAAATACCATAGACCATATGGCTTAAACAACAGAAATTTATTTTCTCACAGTTCTGGAGGCTGTAAGGCCCAAGATCAACATTCTCACAGGATTCAGTTTCTGATGAGGGTTCTCTTCCTGGCTTGCACTCTCACTGTGCAAGCTGCCTTCTCACTGTGTCCTCGCATGGCTTTTTGCAGGTGGATGCCTTTGGAGAGAGATAGAAAATGGGCTCTCTAGCATCTCTTATAAGGACACTAATCCTGTCTGATCAGGGACCCATCTTTATGACTTCATTTAATCCTAATCACTCCTTGGAGGCCCCCATCTCCAATATAACCACAAATTGGGTTGGGGCTGCAACATATGAATTTTGTGGGACACAAACATTTTGGTGATAACACCATCCAACAATATGGAAGAAGCCAGGGAACTCCTAGGCTTGACAAGGGGCTAGGCTTCCTGCCACACTTGTGTATCAATGGGTAATGCCTTGGCCGCTAAGAGGATAGTTGGGTGGGTGGCTGGAAAGCAGTCAGGAAACCTAAAAGCAGGCTACTGCTTCATTTTCTATTTGTTTAAGTTGTAAATGAATTAATTGTCCAAGCCAAAGAGCATAACAGTAGAAGGCTCTTCATTACAAATTTGCTTGAACTCCCTCGAGATGTGTTTAATGACAACATAAATGGAAAGTTCTCTGTTATAAACTGTCACTTTTGAACACTGGTTATCTATCCAGCAAATGAGGGCATTGGCAAGGGAAGTTTCACAGTGTCCAATTTTACTGCCTTTGAGCTTTGACCTGGCTGTTTGCTTGAACTCCCTCGAGATGTGTTTAATGACAACATAAATGGAAAGTTCTCTGTTATAACCTGTCACTTTTGAACACTGGTTATCTATCCAGCAGATGAGGGCATTGGCAAGGGAAGTTTCACAGTGTCCAATTTTACTGCCTTTGAGCTTTGACCTGGCTGTGGTTTTAATGGTGGCTAAAATTATTATTTTAGAATTGAAAAAGTTTCCCAGAATTAAGCTGGTCATTTTTATTTATACTGAGAATCAAAGATACCTAAGGGGCCCAGGATGCCTCATCTCAGCTTGGAAATTCTAGGATGAGTTAAGTGTTAAATTCAATTATGAAAAAAAGGACACAGCCCCTTTTGTGCTCCTGTATGTTTAGCAGAGACAACATTATCCACTGTTGGCAGTCAGTTTTGGTGGTTTAATAATTCAAGCAAGATAAAGAGAAAAGGGGATTGCTGGGACAAGAAAGATGGCTCGTCTCAAAACTAAAAGACATCTGGACTGATAAGAAGGCAACTGAGAGGAGCTAAAGATAAGCAGGAGAAACTGATCATAAATTTGCCTCAAGGTTCAGACAGGGGGTCACACAGCTGAATTATAGTCAGAGGTCACTGTGGTGGCTTTTGAGCTTATGTCCTGATTTTGATACCTCTGGAATGCCTCCTTCACCATGCACCCTGTCTCCAACATTAGGAGGTTAAATATGCACACAGGAAAAGAATTGCCCCGTGTAGACATGTATTACAGGTCATGCATAGATGATGGGACTATGAGGTTCTCTGAGAAATGAATCAGTCTGTGTCCCATGTCACAGGCTACTGCCTTACCTATGCTATGTCAAATGGCCAAGAAAACTCACCTAACAGCTTAAAAGTTTTAATCTTTACATTTCCCTATGATTTCAGGGAGGCCAGGCCTTCCTGGAGAGGGTGTTCCAGGTTTTGAGTTCATGCAAGGTAAGAAATAAATTTGAGAAATAAATACAGATATGTATATTTGAAAACCCCAACAATATTAGCTGTTGAGTTAATATATGTTTACCCATATGGTCCAGGCATTTTAGGTGGTTGTACAGGGACAGAGGCCTGGAGCAATATATCCTATGTGCGTGTGCTGGGGGAGGAATGGGAGATGGGAGGAGAGGGCCATGGAGCATACTCCACTGATCCTGAGTAGCACTTCTGCTTTATTGTATGTATATATTTATTTTGCTTGTATGACTGTAAAATTAGAACTGAAATCCTTTACATCTGATGCTCTGAAATGAGCTAATATTTTGCAGAATTGTTCAATAAACTTAAAACAGTATGCCATCAAATCATGATTTATATTGAGTATGATTACCATTTCCGCCACTAGTGCCACTAAACTGCCAGGGTTAGGAATCCTATATTGAGGTCTTTCATGTCTCAGACCCTGTTCTTTACCAGAATTTTTCAACCTTGGCACGATTATCATTTTTGGATTGGATAATTCTTTGTTATGGGGCGCTGTCCTGGGCATTGTAGAATGTTTAGAGGTATCCTTGGTCTCTCCCTACTTAGGTGGTAGAAGCACCCCACCCCCACCCCCGCTCCCCATTGTGACAACCCAAGTGTCTACAGACTTTACAGAATGTCCCTGGGAAGCAGAATTGCCCCTGGTTGAGAACCACAGCTCTAGACACATGACATGTTTGAGATGGAGTGTGGCATATGCAAAACACATGAGCTGAACAGTCACATTCTTCATATCTTCATTTGTTTTATTTATTGAGCCTTTGCTACGTGCCACAGACTGTGTTTGGTGGTGGGGATACAAGAATAAGTAAGACATGGTTTTTGCCTTAAGGAGAAGAGTTTAATAAGGGAGAAACACTCCTACATAAATAAATTACCAATCAATGTGGTAAATGCAATGACATAGACATGCACAGGAGCTGGGAGCACCTGATCATGGTTGCAGGTAGAGAGCTCCTGACCCAGCATGGGAGTAGAAGCTGGAAACATCAAGGAAAGCTTTCCGGATTGCCTAGTCTGAGCTGAGTCTTAAAAGATAAGAGGGTGGAGGAGGCATAATTCAATGTTGCAGATGCACCATCAAAGCATAAGATAAGATGTAGGTGAAAACAAGCCTAGGTGTGTTGAGTGTTGGGCAAGGAATGTTTAAAGTCTGGAGTGGTAGACAGGATGCCCTTGTGTGCCATTCTGAGAGCTTGTACTCATACTTTATTCTAGAAGGTGGGGAGCCATTGAAGGGTTTCAAGTGAGAGAGAGAGACGTGTTTTTGTTTAAACCGATTACTTTGGTTGGTATGCAGAGAATGGACTCAAGGAGCACAAGAATGAAAGCAGGGAGACCATTTAGGCGGCAAAGAGATAATGAGACCCTGAACTAGGCAATGGAAGTAGGGGAGAGATTCGAGAAATATTTCAGAGATAAAACAGCATGACTTAGTGACTCTTTAGATACAGGAGATGAGGAAGAGGGAGAGTTCAAGCATGGCTGCCTGTCACAGCTGTTACAGGTGCCACTCTCATTGCCTAGCTTGCAGGAAATGCCTATTGAGGGTAACCATTGTATTATACTATCATGTTAATTTCTTAAATCCCCATTTTGCAAATGAGAACATTGAAGCTTAGAGGAGAAAAGTGGTTAGCTCAAAGTCACACAGCTTGTGAGTAGAGAAGCCAAGATTTGAGATCTATTTAGCTATCTTCCAGCTTATCATACCATGTGGCTTTGGCTGAGTGTGGATTAAACTGGTGAAAATGAATTCATTCAGAAAGAAGTAGACTTGGTTACTGTTGGCTTTTATGCTTGGTAGATGCTCAATATTTATTGAAGGGAGGAATGATTTTAATAAAAATGATACCAATATATTTACATATCATTTTCATGCATTCCAGATTAGAATGTGTGAGGGGAAAAAGAAATACCTTATCAAGTATTTCATGCAAATATCACCCGCCTGGGCTGCGGCTTGTCTCTTCTCAGGTTCCTGCACCTACACGGAAGTCTTGAGGCCCCATGGCCCATTGTTCTGCCTCTTTATTTAAATGTTCACCATGTCTCCAGACACAGAGCCAAGGATATAAGTATAGCAAATATTTGTTAAGTGATTTAATAATATATATATATATATATATATATTTTTTTTTTTTTTTTTTTTTTTTTT
>NW_007728154.1:145799-149577 GCF_000696425.1 Galeopterus variegatus | reverse complement strand
TTTTTTTTTTTTTTTTTTTTTTTTTTTTTGGTAAAGATGACTGGTAAGGGGATCTTAACCCTTGACTTGGTGTTGTCAGCACCACGCTCTCCCAAGTGAGCCAACCGGCCCTCCCTATATAGGGATCCGTGACCTTGGTGTTATCAGCACCACACTCTCCCAAGTGAGCCACGGGGCCGGCCCTTGATTTAGTAATTTATATTATTTTCTAGTATCACCATAAATTCTGGCCCTCCCATCCTATTGTTATTTCTATCCAAAAAGATTAAATGTGACCAAGACCAAGAATGACTTTTGGACAGGAAAAAAGAGGAAGACATCACTAAAGAAGGCTAAAGGTGGAAACTTATGGTTGTTGTTAAGATGAACACAAAGAAATTCCTGTGTTACTTTTCTCTAGGGTTGCTCCCTTAACCATTTCTTCTCCGAATCTAGACTTCAAAGCTCCTAGATAAAACAAGATACAAAAGCGTAGGATTAGTTGCGCAATTTACTTATATTTTAAGAAAGTGTGTAAAAAGGCCAGTTAAGCCAGTCTGACAGCAGTGACAGTTCTCATCATCAGAAAATTCAGGAAGGATTATAGCCTGTGACCTGTGACAGCTCTAAAGTCCTGTAAGAATTGCCAGGGAATGTCACTGGTATTTATCTCTCAGGATCACCTTCCTTCTCCCTGCTGGGGATAGAAAGTTCTGGACCTGGCTGGAAGAAGATTTAAAGCTATCCAGTTACCTATAGCTTATATCTGTTATCTATGCATGTAAGGTTTTAGATCAGAACTGAAAATGAAGAAACAATCACAATTTTGTGCGAGTATCCATGAAATTAGAGACTCATATAGACCGTTCTGCAGTGGCCCATTCTTTTCCCTGCAAAGTTGAGGATTCCTTGGTCTGAGGTCAGGCAGAACTGAAAATGAAGAAACAATCACAATTTTGTGCGAGTATCCATGAAATTAGAGACTCACATAGACCGTTCTGCAGTGGCCCATTCTTTTCCCTGCAAAGTTGAGGATTCCTTGGTCTGAGGTCAGTGCCTCAGACAGAGTGAGTGCACCAAGAGAGGTGGTATAGAGTTCCTCACTTCTCATTCTTGCTGCTCCTGTTGGCTTCCAACTACAAGGAAGCCCGTGCAAATATTTCTTGTGCATCTGTGGTACCAGAGCCCACTCACCATTCCCATGACAGGGCTTGACTCTCTACCCCAAGCAGAGCCTTGTACTATGGTTTTCTTTAGAAACTACTACTCGGCAGTAGGTTATTAATAATGTAGTTCACACTCAGTCGAATTTAAAAGAAACAGATTATTCCTTTTAAAAAGCCTCTAAATTTAAATGACAGGTGACCATGTATTTCTCCACTTCTTGTCTAAGCCCTGGATATTCCTCCGGGTTCAACACTCCTAACCTGTGTTCCCCATTGCCTGCTGTATTTCATTCACTCTTCAGATCTCAGTTTCAAGGTTACTTCCTCTAGGCCCTTTCTGGCCTCTCACTTAGTTGCATGGCACCTGGCAAAGCCCTTCTCTATTGTAACTCAGTTGTCTGTTCCAGACCTAGAGTTTCTTTGAGAACAGAGATGGCTTGCATTCATTGCAGGGTCTCTGGTGAGGGACACACAGTGCACTGCTAAAGAATGCCTGAACTGAATCGGAGCACATCCTGAAGTGCAGGGCTTTGCAGGCCAGTAGAGGTCGATTTACACCCATGTGCTGTCACTCACCAGCTGCATAACAGAAATGTCACTTACTCTTGCTGAGCCTCAGTTTCCCCTGAGGGTAACAAAAAATGGAAATAATAACACTTACCTTAAAGAGTTGTGAAAAGTCTGACACAGTTCCTGTGCACCCACATGACCACAAGAGAAGACCCAGGTGGCACATAGTAGGTGCTTAATAAATATATTTATTCCTTTGGTCATTATACGAGGTTGAACATTTCTAAAACGTCTGTGTGGTGCCGTTGGTACGGTGAGAGGTCTCACTCTGAGAATCAGCATATATGTGTAAATATATATACTTGTAATTGTCTAACTGTGAGAAGCGTCATGCAGAGTGGAAGAAACACAATATTTCAAGTCAAAGGACTGAGTTTGATTTATTTTGTGACCCTTTTTACTGGTAAGTGACACAGACATTCATGTATAGCTACTCACTAGATTCAAAGCTATTTGCCTTAACTTGTCCCTGAATATTCCTGCTCATTGCTAGCTCTAGATATTAAAAGTGGAATATCAATTACCATCTCATTTGGAATTGCTTCCTTTTGTTTCAAAGTACACTCTACTTTCTCAAAGTAACCAAATAGTGAGTGTGCTGCTGTTCAGGGTCCCCTTGGAGTTTAGATTCTGTTACTATGGTGCAACAGTGACATCCATTGGCCTGTTGTGTTAATTATAGAAGAAACCTGCTTCTCAGCTCTGTGACTGTTGGGTTTTTTCTTGATACAGAGATGCGAAGAAGACAAGTGGTCTCAACAAGTAAGTCAAGCTAGTGGTCAGCACCTGGTCCCCTGCAGACTGTGCTGGTTTCAGGACCCTTTCCTTATATATGGGACCTAAGATCAGTGCCACTGGGTCTTCCCTGTGGCCATGTGGCAGCAGCCCTGGAACAGGTCCTCTCTGTGGAGTTCAGAACATTCCCTGGGCTGTAAGGAAACCATTGGTTTGGGATCTAGATATGCTATCGAATGCATAAATCAGGACAAGTCACTTCACCTCTGAACCTTTTCTGCACTGATGAAGTGAAGTTGATAGCAATTCCTGCTTTGTAGTTACCAAGAGCTTTTCCATACATTTTATAATAAATTTCCACAACCCCACAATAATCGTTGTGAAAATTATGAAAGCACAGATTAAATTTGCTTAGCATCCACCAGCCTGTGAGGATGGGAAGCCGAGCACCAAGTTACAGGTTTTCAAACCTCAAAGGTGGTGATCTATGTTCACTGCCTTAGTTGGAATTAACTAAGTCATTACAGAAACTCCTGCTTCATTTCTGGAAGAACCCTGGGGAGAGGTTCTAAAGATGAAAGATCAAAGGAAAGGTTACATGGCTGGGTAAGAGATTGAGCAATGACTAAATGTCTTCAAATAGAAAAAAATATACAGTTCTGTTTTTATTTCCATAAAGAACATAACAGGAAATAGCAAGACTGAAATATTTATTTTCACCTATGCCAGGAACTATGTTAAGCATTAAGAGTGAAGGATACCATTCCATACCCTCAAAGACCTCATTGCCAGTGAGGGATACAGAGCAGGAGGTGTACTATATAGTACAGTAAGTGCTACGTCAAGCATTCCTGCAGGATGCTACAAGAACACCTTTCCAACCCCCAATCTCCTGCACATGGGGCAGGGGTGAGGGGGTAGGATCCAAGTAGTGGCCAATGTAGGCACCTTTGGATGGAAAAACAGGTGAATAATCTCAGTTCAACCCAAAGCCATATTAAAATCAAGCAGATGGCAAAATTGACACATCAGATACATAACACTTACATACAAAAACAAAACCCAAGGATTCAACTGTTCTTTGTATCATTTCATAGTAAATCTTTTTTTTTTTTTTTTTTTTTTTTTGAAACAGAGAATTTGTAACTAGTTTGTGGTGATATAACCAAACCCATTACTGACTCACTGGTAAAGCTCTTTCAAAACATCATTATAGTTAAACAAATTTAAAAAATAACTTATCTAAAAAAGAATCTCATTCAGATTCCATTTTTCCTCCTCAATTGTCCACCTAACAAGAAACTTGGTTCCAGTGTTCCATCTTATTA
>NW_007728154.1:121416-145454 GCF_000696425.1 Galeopterus variegatus | reverse complement strand
AATTGTCCACCTAACAAGAAACTTGGTTCCAGTGTTCCATCTTATTAAATTGTTTCATTTTAACTCTTGTAAATACTTAAGGCCCATCCTTCAGTCCACCTCTCCTCCCCCAGCAGCTTCCCGAAGTGAACTCACTGACTTCCTTGCTGGAGAGGGTAGAGTCCATCACTCTCCATGTACAAGCAGAACTTTCTGGGGACAGAAGCCAAGAGCTGACCCAGTACACCTTGCCAAGCGGGCTGGCCACACAACCATGAGTTCCTCATTCCCCCCACTGTCTAGCCATTCTGGCTCCTTTGGAAAAAGTGGAGCCCACGTTTTAAAACATCACTTCTCATATTGGTCATTTTGGTTTAGACAAACTGAGAAGATTTTAACCTGCAATTGCTGTTTCTGTTTAGAATCCTTACTTACACAGACACCAAAGTGTAAGTCTGAGGAATCCAGTGTTTTAACCTGCAATTTCTGTTTCTGTTTAGAATCCTTACTTACACAGACACCAAAGTGTAAGTCTGAGGAATCCAGTGAAGTTGCTAACGAGCTTTAAGAGGACTCTTTTGCAAAGTAAGAAAAGATAAGTTCATTTTAATGGGAGCGACCCATCCAAAATATGTTTATTTCTCAGCATACTAATATTACAGAAACCACGAATGAAGCTGCACAGGAATATTCCCAGAGGCCTTCAGCATGCCGAGCATCACATGGAGGCCTCCCCTGATGGTTGTGGTCCATCAGCCACCAGATCTGATAGTGTGGAGCTGGGTTCTGGGCGCTGCCACCTGCCTCTGTGCACCCTGCACCCCTCCAGAGCCCTTCTTGCTTGGGAAGCTCCAGCACCATTTGCGTTTTGTCATTCATCATTTTGCATTTTGGATTTGGGTGTAAAATAAACCCATAGTAGTCCTTTGCAGGACTATCCAATTAAGAGTGTGGAGTGATGTGTGGTCCTCTAAAGAGGTCTCACTGCCCAAAAGTCTTTCATCCAGCTGCTTAGGGCCCCATATATCTCTATTTGGGGCTCATCCCTTTGAGTTAACTGTTACCCTCTCTGTTTTTCAATGGATATCTCTAGGACAGAGTCATTAACATCTCAGTGATACTAGTCTGTCACTGGTTGAGTTATTTTTTAAATTTATTTTTAAATATATTTTTAAGGAGAGATCATTTACTACCAACTGAAATATGTGAATCTTAAGCATTACAGTTCTATGAGGCCTGCCAAATGTATACACTGGTGTAATCCACATCCCCATGAAGATATAGGCCATTTTCATCACCCCAAAAAGTTCCTTTGTGCCTCTTCCCAGTCCACTCCCCTCCCCCAGGCATCCATTGTTCTGATTTGTTTCACCATAGATTAGTTTTGTCTGTTCTTAGAACATTTTTAAATGAAATTGCACAGTATATACTCTTCCATGTTGGTATTTTTCAGTATAATGTTCAACCATGTTGTTGCTTGTATTGGTATTTCACTGTTTATCCATTCTCCTGCTAATGGGCATTTGGGTTGTGTCCAGTTTGGGGCTGTTATGTATAAAGCTGTCATGGATATTAGTGGACAAGTCTTTTTATAGACATATGTTTTCATTTCCCTCGGGTAAATATCTGAGAGTGAAATACTAGATTATAGGGTAGATGTATGTTTGACTTTATTAGAAACTTCCACACCATTTTCCAAAGTGATTGTACCATTTTACAATCTAGTTTCAGTTGCCCCACAACCTTCCTAGCATTTAGTGTTGGCAGTTGTATTAGTTTCCTACTGCTGCATAACAAATTACCACAAATGTAGCATCTTAAAGCAGCATAAATTTATTAGCTCACAATTCTATAGGTGAGGAATCACTCATGTCTCAGTTGGGTTCTCTGCTGAGGGTCTCACAAGGCAGAAGTCAAGGTGTGGACTGAGCTGGGCTCTGATCTGGAGGTTCTAGGGAAGAATCTACTTCCAAGACCATTCAGGTTATTGATTGAATTCAGTTTCTTGTGGTTGTAGGATGGATGAAGTCCCCATTTCCTTATTTGCTGCCACCGAGAGCTACTCTCTTCCCCTAGAAGCATTTCTTCTCACATGGACCCCGCCACCACCAACACCATCTTCAATCCCACAAGACACATTGAATTCCCCAGTGCTTTGAATCTCTCTGATTTCCTCTTATGGTATCAGCTAGAAAGTAAGAAACTATGCTTTTTAAAAAGCTCACCTTGTTGGGTCCGACCTGCCTGAATGATCACTGTATCTTAAGATCCATTGACTTTGGACTGTAATTACATCTGCAATTTCCCTTCACACTGCTACCTAAATTAATGTTTTATTGGATAATCAGGGTGCAGGGGCCATCTTTATTTATTTATTTATTTAAATTGGGGTGGCTGGCCTGTATGGGAAACCAAACTCATGACCTTGGTGTTATCAGGCTGCGCTGTAACCGACTGAGCTAACCAGACAGTCCTCTAGGGCCATCTTTAGAATTCTGCCCACCACAGCGGTCCATAGAGAGGCTTTAGAATGAGCATCACTTTCAATTATCCAGTTGCTTTCAACGATTGAGAATCCAAATATATTTTCCTATGAAAGTACCATACCTACTTTGGTTTCAATAATTATCCCTTATCATTTGTATTCTATGCATTTATATAATTCACTGCATTTGAAGACATCCAAGTGCTTTACCAGCATTGAGTTTGACAGGCCCATCCAACATGATCAGGTTAATTAATTAGCAATATTTAGACTAGAAAACTTAGATTCAGTGAAAGTGGTTTGACCAACTTGATTTTTGTCATTTCTTGCTGCCTCATAACTGGTTGCAGAACTGAAAACTAATATTTTAATTTGGCACGTAGAATAATAAAATTTAAGGCTGAAAAGGCCCAAGACCTTTACAGTCCACATGATGATCAGAGAAATTAATTCACAGAGTTGGTTAAAGTCAGAGATGAGTTTAGAGCATGTCTCTTGATTCTTGGGCTGGAAACACCATTGGCTGTACTCTAATGACTCCTCACTTCTAGACAATCTGGAAAACATTTATTGAATATTATGCATAGATTATAGTACCTTCCTTAGTTTTAAATCAAAATTTGTGGACTGGCTGAATCCATTCCAAGAAAAATTATCTTTTGTCAGCTTGAAACCAACGGCAGAGGGAAGGAGCCAGGGGGGTCTGATGTGCTCATGCGTAGATATTAAGCTCTTAGGAGTCCTCAGTTCTGTGCTCTATTGTGTGCTTGAAATCTCGTTGGACTTAGACTCTGCATTTTCCCCTAATAGAGGATAAAAGGATCATAGACCTGAACTTCAAGATATTCTCAAGCCCCATTATGTTTCAAAATGAATTTTAGAGAAGTTTATTGTGAAGTAACACAACTTGCCAAGTCAAGACTAGAATTCAGGGCCGGCCTGGTGGCGCACTACTATAGTGCGCCACTTAGGAAGCACGGTGGCGCTCCCACTGAGGGTTCGGATCCCGCATGCGGACCGGCTGCTCACTGGCTGAGCGAGGAAGGGGTGGGAGCAACACCGAGGGTTGCGATCCGTTGCCGGTCACGAAAAAAGACAAAAAAAAGGAAAAAAAAAAAAAGACTAGAATTCAGGTCTCCATGTGGCTTTACACCTGAGGTAATAATAACTGGCAACAAACTAGCCCAGCCTGTGCTGAAGCCATTCTTTGCTTGGCCTACAAAAGGTTACTGTTTTTTCATTGAATTAATTTCCAATATTTCAAAATAGGAAAATTTCACATAAAAATATAGATGTCCAGCTTTTTTCTGAGAAGTTGAGAACTCAGGTGACAGAGGACCCACTTTCTGCAAGGCAACAGTAGGGTTGGAGGGGCCCTTTATGCAGGACCTGGGCACTTCAGGTGGCCAAAGTCCCACCTGGTTCACTTCCCCCATTCACCTTCTATGTCTCTGTAAGAATTTGAGTCTTGACACCTGTCTTAGCCCACGTTGCAGTTTTGAAACGCCTTGTCTGAATTAAACAATTTCTTATCTGGGCTATACATACCAAGTATGTTTGGCTTTCATTTCCTGGTGGTTGAAGATAATAAGCCAGATTTTCAAAGTGGGAGAGCATTGAATTGCCCTGTAATTGCCATATCCTGGCATTAATCCAGCTTTGTTGAAAGAATACTTTCTCTGTAAGCTCATAGTTAGTTACCGCATGGGATCCTTGTAGCTGTCAGCCTTCATATAATTTCAAAAAGTACCCTTTTTTCTTGTGGGATAGCTTACTCATCAAAAAATTCTGACTTTAAGTAAAGAAAACATTTGGTGTTTGTGAAGTCGAAGAGTTTATTTAGAAAAGCCACTTCCTCATCTAAATAGCTTACTGAACCTTATTTATTTGGAGGAACCTCTATGTAACCTTATGAAACATATGTAGTCAGTTGTTAACTGATAATTCTTCCTGAGTGTATGCAGCCAGAATCTGTAGTTGACTGTTAGTTGTGATTCTCAATCTTAGCTGCACATGAGAATGATTTGGGGAGCTTTTGAAAATAGTGATGCCTGTACTATAATTAAAATAATAATGATTATGGTGATGCCTGGAATCCATCCCCCAAAATTCTGATTCGTTTGATTTGGGGTTGGCTTTGGGACTCTGAAGGTTTTGTTTTTGTTATTATTTTGTATTATTGTGGTAAAAAGCACATACGTTCAATTTATCATCTTAACCAGTTTTAAGTGTATAGTTCAGTAATGTTAAGTATATTCATATAATCGTGCAGTAGATCTCCAGAACTTCATCTTGCAAACCTGACACTCTAAATACATTAAAAAAGAAGTCCCCATTTCCCCCTCCCACAGTCCCTGGCTGAGCCTTCGTTTTAAAGGCTTCCTAGGGGATTCAGATGTGCATCCAGCTTGGAGATCCATTGACTTAGAGGGAAGGATCCCTCACCTCAAAAAAGGTCTTAAGGCTTTTACAGTTCTTACCTGGGTTACCACAGCTGCCAATACCATCCACAGATAGATGGGATGGGTTTATTGCCTATATAATAATACCAGGACCTCTGATGGCCTTCAGTAAAAATTAGCCCCTGCCTTGGACCTCAAATAGTGGAACCACCTCAACCTGGCTGCAGCTCCACCTACAAGGTACTTTCCCAGGCAGTGTGGCTTGGCTGGGATCCATGGCTTTTTGATCTCCTATCTCCCTGCCGTTGATAGCCTGTGTTTAACTTCTTGACCTGCCCTCCATACCAGTGGAGGGTGGGGCAACTGGGAATGTGCTCCAGGAAGCTGTGGTGCTCCTGGAGCACCCCGGGCCTAGGACTTGGCCCTCTCAGAAGAACCTGTTGTCCAGAGGGGAGCAGATGCTGTGAAGGCCCAGGTCCAAATGGTTTTCCTGCCCCAGCAGTGGTGAGATCCAAGGCTTTGCCTGGAATGCTAGACTGTTCTATGGATTTGGCTGTTTTTTGCCACATCTTCTACAACAATTAAAATGGTGTTTTCTGATGTTTACGGCTATTTAAGCATGCTGCTTTTATTAACTTAATCCCTGGCTCTTCTCATTAGTCTCTTAAGAACCTCATAAAATAGAAACATTTCTCTGTTCTGGTATTTTCTGTGAGCTGTCTGCCTAGTCCGTCTGTGGAGAGCAGCAATTTTTTTGAGAAACAGATACAAGCTGATGGAGCTAAGACCTTGCTTGTATCCTTCCTTTGTAGCACAAAATTCGAAATTTCTCCCTACTCTCGCTGGTGTGTGTCTAATCTTTCTCTGTGCCATCAGAAGTGACATCCTGACCCCATGTCATACCTTCATTCCCTGATAAGCGCTGCCCTGGTGAATTCCACTATATCAGCGCTGACCTGCCTGACCTGGCATACTACAGAAAATTTTAAGTGCATTAGGAGGTTCCAGCTGAACACTTTTATCACAAAACCAAACAGAACTGGGTTACTTTCAGGACTATATGGATTACTGAGAAAACGGAATTTTATGAGGGAACTTTTGGGCTAAAGTATTCATTGATTTAAGGTGATATCTCTAAAGTCCTTCACAAAAAAGAGCAATTTTCTGCATTGTAGGTCTAGAGTTTAAGAACAGTTCAGTGATACCCAGTGTCTCTTAAAACTGGAGAAAGTTCTTGCTTTACTCAGTGCAGCTGGAGATTTGCTATTTCATTCTTGGAGTTGGTCATGCGATTACCTGCTATTTAGACACATCATGTATTACAGCTTGCCTGAATTGAAGTACAAGAAAGATCTTTCAACTCTTCTATCTTTTGATTTCTCAAAAGGAAATGCTGAACAAGCAGGGACTCAAGGAGATACTGTGCACCCCTGTTCACAGCAGCACATTCAGAATAGGCAAAAAGTGGAGGCAACCCAAGAGTCCATTGACTGATGAATGGATGCACAAAACGTGGTATACACACACAATGGAATATATTCAGCCTTAAATAGGAATGAAATCCTATTACAGGCTACAACATGGATGAACCTTGAGGACATTATGCTAAGTGAAATAAGCCAGTCACTGAAGGACAAATACTTTATGATTCCACTCACAAAGCACCTAGAATAGTCAAATTCATAGAAACAGAAAGCAGAATGGTGGTTGGCTGGGGCTGAGGAGTGGGGGGATTAGAGAATTATTGTTTAATGGGTGCAGAGTTTCAGTTTTGCATGATGAAAAGCATTCTGTGGATGAATAGTGGGGTTGGTAGCATGACAGTGTGCATGTACTTAATGCCACTGACCCGTACAACACTTACAAGTGGTTAAGATGGTACATGTTATGTTGTGTATACTTTAGCAGAAATTTTCAAAAAGGAAATGCTGAGCAAATAGAAAGTGTTATTATCATTGTCATGTAAACTAAAATGATGTTATATGTATTTCTTCTTTGGTCAGATTTGTCATGTAAACTAAAGCAATGTTATATGTATTTCTTCTTTGGTCAGATTTACATAGAGAAGAGCCTGAGTCACAGAAAATCGCTTTTTATTATGCCTGAGAAATAAATCTTAAACATGGAACAGGCTGCTCAAAAACGGGCCTGACTTTGTTAGGAAGCTAACCTAAGGTTCCAAATCCACATGTCCACCTGCTGACTGGGCACACCCACTCCATGTCTCACAGGCACTTGCCCAAAACTGAGGTCCTCATTTTCAGCTAAGCGGCTCTTCTAGTCTTTCCCACTTCAATGAATAAGGTACTGTCCCACCCAGTTGACCAAGCCTGAAATCTGGCATCTTCCTTAACCCTTCCGTTCTTCTTACCACCTCCCACATCTGATCAGAATTAGCGAGGCCTCTTTCTGTCGTCAGACTTTTACATGAACATTTGATGAACGTTATTTGTAATAGACAAAACGTGGGAACAATCCAAATGTCTATCAACTGGTAAATAGATAAGCAAAATGCTATATATCTATAGAATGGAATACCATTCAACAATAAAAACGAATGCACTACAACATGGGTGAACCTCAAAAGCATTATGAGAAGTGAAAGAAGTAAGACACAAAAGATTACATATTATATGATTCCATTTCTTTGAAATATCTAGAACAGGCTAATCTATAGTGACAGAAAGTAGATCAGTGATTGTCTGGGGCTGGGGGTATGATCAGGGACTAGGCATGAGGAAACTATTTGGTATAAATAAAACTGGATTATGGGGATGGTTGCAAAACTCTGAGTTTACTAAAAATCTTTGAATTGTACACTTTAAAAAGTTAACATTTTTTATTTGGAAAATAACTTTGCTATTTTATATTGAATCCAACCTATATTATGGAAAGGAATGCAAAGGGACATGACTATTTAAATCAATAAAGAAATTTAAAAGACGGTTTCAAAAAAGATTAACAAGACTTATCTGCTCCACTTCCTAACTTTTCTGCCCATCTGCACCTCTCTTTTAATCCCCTATGGCATTACTTTACTTGAGCCTATTTATTTGTTTGTTTAACAAGTATTTGAGCACCTACTCTGTGCCAGACACTGTTCTAGGTGCTTGAAGTATAGTAAACAAACCAAGCAAAGATCCTTGGCCTGGTGGAACATACCTTCTGGGGGTGGAGGGACCACCATCACCTCCAGGCTGTACTCCTGTGGCTGTGTCCTAATTGGTCTCCTTACCTCTGGCCTTGCTCCCCTCCATCAGTGGCCTCCACAAGCAGAGTGATCCTTCTAAAATGCAAATCTGAACCTGTCCCTCTGCTTAAAAACTTCTAGTAGCTTTCAGTTGCCTTTTGGATAAACCTGAAACTCCTAACCAGGACCTGAATAGACCCACATGTCTAGGGCTTGCTGGGCCTTGGTGCCCAGGCTGTGTCTGCCCTCTTAGCCTCTTCCTCCTTTGCACTCTCCTCTGTCCATACTGGTATCTTCTCTTCCTGGGTCTTGCAGCTCTTTTTCCTCTATTCTCTTTGCCAACCTAACTCCCATTCAATCTCTAGACCTCAATTTAGAATACTTTTGTAATCCCTCAGTTCCAGTTTAGAAGGCCTTCCAGTAGTCCCCCAGCCTGCCAGACAGTTTCCATGACACAGTGCCCATAGCATAGTAGGTGCTCCATAAAACATGCATGGTAAATGAATGAACACCCAGAAAGAAACAGGTTTAGCTGGTATTGACATTTTTTTTACTTACATGATTCCAAGGCCTCCAGACTTAAGGGAAAGAGTATTTTCAGAGTTAGGAAACAGAATGTTTGTGTACCATTTCCATGAAGGGCACAGTAAGAAAGTCAAGATGACTTATCCCTGTTTAAAATAATGAACATAGCAAGAATTTCTGCTCTTATTCCATAAGTGGGACTAATAATAAAGTGATATTCATACAAACTGCAGAGCTCATTTGGCTAAAAGAAACTAAGGTAATACATTTCAGAGAGAAATAAAGAAAAACAAAAAAAAATTTCTATCACTATTGCCGGCATTGACGATATTCCTTCAGCAGGCATATATCTTAAACATTTTAATCAATTTTTTCTTACTGTGAATTATTCTGTTACTTCAAGTTAGGGGCGAGAGAGGCAGAGACACACAGAGAGAGAGAGAGAGGAAGAATGAGAATATCCTGTTTTCCCATGCTCCCCGGCTTGTTTGGATAGGGCCAGTAAGCTCAAACTGTGTGGCAAGTTTCCTGTTTTAAAATTTATTTACTCCCCAAAGAAAAGCGAGAGAGAGAGAGAGAGAGAGAGAAAGAATGAGAATATCCTGTTTTCCCATGCTCCCCGGCTTGTTTGGATAGGGCCGGTAAGCTCAAACTGTGTGGCAAGTTTCCTGTTTTAAAATTTATTTACTCCCCAAAGAAAAGCTACTTTTAGTTCACTGTTTTTTTAAGCATACACAAGTTTTAATTTGGTGAGAAAATATCCTTTGCTTTAAGGATTCTGCCTCATTACCTCTTAACAGCTCCTTCTCCCCCACATTTGCAGAACTAAAGGAAGCATAAATTAAAGCAACATTTGCCATTTGTCACTTTGATCAACAAACATCCATCTCCAAGAGAAAAAAAACTTTAAACTAGGCCAGATTTTTTTTTGTATTAGAAGAATAACTTTTATTTATTTATGTTTTTAATTTATCAATATACAATGTAGTTGATTTTTGTGTCTTTACCAATTCCTCGTTTTCCTCCCTCTCTCTCCCAAACTAGGCCAGATTTGTAAAAAATGTTCTTTCCCCAAATTAAATCAGTCAATATATAAACAGTTTAGCTTCCCCACTGGATAAGAAAGAAAAACTGGGATGGGGGTGGGAGTGTGGGGGAGGCAGAGAGAAGAATTAGCAGTGAGGCTGAGTTGGGTTTCTTCAGCTTCTCATTTTGTCTGTTGGCATGGCCTCAACTGTTAGCTCTATGAATCTCTATCAGGCTTTGGAGTTGGAATCACGGAGCAGGGACGTAATGCAGTCTGTTATTTTCCCCTTCAAAAGCTGCTTTTGCCATTATCCATTATACATACGTAATTTTAAAAATATCTTTTTGGCCAGCGGTTTAGAAAAAAGACATTCCTCCAAAGAAGAAGATTCACAGGTCTCTCTGCTTCTGTAAACTCTTCCCCCAACCCCTTCTGTCCACATGAAGAGAATGGATATTTAAGTGTAGCTGCTAGCAGCTTGCTAAGAGAAGAAAAGACGGGTGTGGGGGATAGGGTGGGGTTTAAATAGCAGCCAAAGGAGCAGTAGTGTATTTTCCTCTTCAAAATTAATTTGACTATTTTCGTCTTTTTCTTACTTGCTCTTTACTGTTTGTTTGTTTGTTTGTTTGTTTGTTTTAATTTATAATTGTGGTAAAAAAAAACACATAACAGAATTTACCACCTTCACCATTTTTAAGTGTATAGTTCAGTATACACGGAATATACAGTAAATATATTCACATTGTTGTACAAACAGATGTCCAGAACTTTTACATCTTACAAAACTGAAACTCTAAACCCACTAAACAACAACTCCCATTTCCCCATTTTCCTGTTGATTTAAAATTAGAATTAAAAAGATGGACTCGGGCCGGCCTGTGGCTCACTCGGGAGAGTGTGGTGCTGGTAACACCGAGGCCCCGGGTTCGGATCCCATATAGGGATGGCCGGTTAGCTCAATGGCTGAGTGTGGTGCTGACAACACCAAGTCAAGGGTTAAGATCCCCTACCAGTCATCTTTTTTAAAAAAAAAAAGATGGACTCTTCTGATTCTGTATGATGTCCTCACCACCTCATATGTCAAGAAGTTAAAATTTTTAAGTATTTTTTAAGTAGAGTGAGAGATGCCTGTTTTCCATGAACAATGATTACTTATCTGTATTTCTTCTTCAGGGTATTTATCTTTCCTTCTCTCCTACACATTTGGAGATGGGTGAGGGAGGAAGTAATTTCTATCCTTGAAGCTTTAGCAGCCTTTCCAACTCTCCCCATAACATGGGGGTTGAGGGTGAGTTGTCCTCTAATTGCACGAAAGCAGAACCATCTTTCTTACCTGGAGCACGTTTCAAGTTTCCAGAAACCATTTCCTCCTTTCTGCCTACCCAAGCTCCCTGTTCCCCCCACTCTTTAGCAACTGTGACATGCTGGTCTCTGGTCTTACAGTTCACACCAGCTGCCAGGGGCCCCACTTGGGTTGCCTCCAGTTTTCTGAAGTCTGGCTGTTGATTAATAAGAAAACCAGGGATGTAAATCACAGGCTCAGACAATTTCCTCTGGGGAAGCTTTTAAGTCTTGTCAGGGCTTTTTATTCGTACATATGGGGAAGAGACCAGTGCTCCTTTCTGACACAAATATGAATGTAGACCAGAGATAACAAGGTGGGGTGCAGGCAGGGGCTGGGAGAGAAGCTCAAAGTTAAGACGCTTAACACAGGATAATACACATCCATTTTTTTAAAAAGTGGGGATCTCATGCTGGATTTAAAGGAAAAAAAACAGAATTCTTAATCTCGTAGCTCCTATATTGATGGGGAAAGGTTCTCTCATTTGATAATTAGTGATATGGAATTACCACTGGTGTTTCTAAAAACAGATTTTAAAGCATTATTTGTTTTGTGAACTCAGTAGTTTCAGAACTCCAATGGAATATTTATTGGAGATCTATTCTCTACCATGCACTATACTAGACATTGTAGATACCCAGTGGAGTGACTACCTGCCCTCAAGAATCTTACCGCCTAGTTGTTGAAACCCTGGAATATATTATAGTAGAGGGACTGAGGGCTGATACAGACTGAGGAACAAAGTGTGGGGACCCTAAAGTTCTTTGGGGGATTAAACAGAATAAGGTAAATAGGGCACTCAATAGAGCGCCTGAGGCACAGTTCAATAAATGAAAGTTATTGTTAATAAGAATAATAGCATCATCCACATAGATCAGCCCCAGGAGTAGATCTGATTGGGAATACATGCTAATTAGGACATGCTTCACAGCAGTTCGTGGTAAGCACCAAAAATTTAGTTCATAAATTCAAGGAAAAAATGGCTAGAGCAGTTGAGGAAAGATCTTGAAAAATGGGACTTAACATAAACAAAGGGGAAGAGGAGGACCACCTGGACTCATAAAAACCAGATGATGGGCATGTGTCTAATGGTCTGGGAGCATTAATTCAAAGACACCTACGGGTGCTGTGTGCCACGGGGCATCAGAGATGAAAGAGGCAGAATCCCAACTCCTAAAACGCTTTCAGTCTAGGAGGGGAGATTTTTGTTTTAATGGCACCAATAGCTTTTTTTAAGGGTAAAATGTGATGAAGCCTCTTGTAGATGATTGAATGAATGCAGTTTTGAACATTCAGAGGAGGGAGAAATTGTCTTTGAATAAGGATCAGAGAAGTTTCTTTGAGAAAGGAGTATGTTTTGCAGATCCTGGAGGGTTGGCTAGAATTTTCATAGTAAAGATTGGGGTTAAGGAAGAGACTGAAACCCAGACGAAGGAAAATGTGAGTAGAGTGCCTAGGAAGGAAACCAGGGTACGCTTGCAAAATGGTAATTACTTGACTCATGTTAGACAAACTTGTCCTTATGGCTGAGCCAATTAGGATGGAATCAGGCAAAGTTAAGTGGCCTTTATTTGGGAAAATGCATAATTTTTAAGGGAAAAAATGTAGTATTTCCATTTACTGAGGAAAACGATCATTCTGAAGAGGATGGGGGCTCGCTCATCCTTCATTAGACATACGAGGCAAAAAGGGTTTTTAAGTAGATTTCTTTTTCTTGGTGCCCCAAACAGCAATAAAGTCTTTGTCTACTGAGAATAGATGTGTCCCCTTTCCTTCGTCCTCTAGGATATGACAAAACTTTGTCCTTTTATTAAAATAGTTTAACCTACAGTGTATCTTGGTGATCCAGGGTGGTGTAGGAAAAGGCACGCGGGCTTTGGAATCAGGCAGACCTCTTTGATTCCTCATTCTGCCCCTTCCTTTCTGTTGGAGGTTGGCACATTACTTGAAAGCTGAACTTTGTTTTCTCTGATGTAAAATGTGACTCATAATAGCAACCTTGAGGTATTATTATAAAAAATAGAAATAATGTAAATAAAGCCGAGTCATAGTATATGACTAATACCAGGCACAATGAAATGGTGGCTGCTGTTACTGATAGGCTGTAGCTCAGCTATCTCTGGGCAAGCATGTCTTTGTATTGCTGAATTCTGGTCTACCATCAAGAAACAGCAGCCAAGAGCCTGCTATAAGGAGTCTGCTCAGGACTCTGTTTATCTTCATGCCTTTGACCAATACAAGCACACTTTGGACACTTCCCAAGTGTGCTGATTACAAGAACTTTAAAAATAAATTTTCTCTCTCATCTTATCTTCTGGTTCCTAGGCAAGAGTGCTAAAGTATGCGGAATAATACTGACATCCGGCTTGGAATAGAACAGTTTCCTGAACACCTACTGGGAGAAAGTTGTGCTTAAAAACAAATAAGCTGGAAAGTAAAGAAAAATGTTCCTTTTGCTTGAATCTGCATGTGAAAATATAAAATAAAACTTCTGATTTGAGGCAAATAAAAGAGCTCCTAGAAAATTTCTCTGAAAAGTTATTGGTGGCTGGAATCTTTTTTAGAAACACATTGTAGGTTTTTAAAGAATGAGGAGAGGTGAATTGGCTTCTTTAAGTCAATAATGGAAGTGACTGCCAAAAAAGTAAACAGGAGCCACATTTAATTCTCTGTTTTTCTTTTGAGAGCCAAAGAAGCTAGTACTTCAAGACCAATGAAGCTGCCAACTACCTAGTGGAAAATTTTTATTTTCAAATATAAATATTAAGGTTTACAAATGGAGATAAGATGTTTTTATTCAAACCTAGAGCACCAAATAAAGTTTAGCTTCTTTTGAAAAATTTGTAGACATTCAGTACCATAATGTCTGAACCTCAATAGCAGTAAATCATCAAAGTCAGTAATATGCATTTCAAAAACCCAATTAGTTTCACCCCAGCAACTTCTGTTTTTATTGTTCTTAAAGCAGTGTATAGCAATGTTGATGACATTTAAATATTTAAATATTTATATGTCGTCAAGACTTCATGTAACAAAGTCTTAAGAAGAATATCTAGTCAGTAGAAAAAGTGTCTTAATGCTATGAATAAGGGTAATAACAAGTCCTTTTTGAAAGGTCTAAAATGCTGAAACAATGCAGACATGAAGTGCCAAATCAATGATCAGTTTCTTTAGAAAGGTGATTTTGGTTGTGTTGTTGATGTTTTTTATTGTTACAAAGAAATCATTCATTATTGGTGTCTTTGAATTCTGTTGGTCAGGGAAGCAGCTCTTTACAATAAATAAGTCAAAGGTTTGTAAGCAGTGGAAAAACATGATACTTTAAATCATTAAAACAGATTTCACTAGGTCATTTGTTCAATTTGCATGCCAATTTGTAACAGTGTCACCTATTTCCAGTTCTGCTCTCCTTATCTCTGTAAGATTAGATTCAGATACCTCAACCTGGACTTAAAACCCTCCACCAACTGCCCTCCAGGCTTGCTGATGTTTTCCATCCTAGGTCTACTCTGGACCCAGTCTTTCCTCTTTTTCATCTCTTACCTCCTTCCGTCTCTCTGGCACTTTCCGCCCACCCAGTCAGCAGGCAGATTCTCAGACAGGTAAGCAGTATTTATTAAAATACAAATTGCAAGCCAAGGACAGGAATTGCACTGAATCCCATGTCTCAATCAGTTATGCGTCCCCTTCCTCGTAGCTCCCTCAAATCCTTAAATATTTTCATTTGTATTTTCAGAAACATGAATATTTTTCTGGAAAAAAAGAAAAAGTCTATAACTTCCATCAGAACATATGGGATTATGTACCAGAAAAGATTTCAGTCCTCAGGTCTTACATTTCTTGGACATCATCAATTAAAACACTTACTCGCCTTGACAGAAAATAACGTTCCTGCTTCCGCTCAAGCAGGGGTTAGGCTGTGAGCGCTGTTGGTTCAGCCTGCCTGCCCTTGCGCACGCCTCCCCACGCTCCCTCTGCACATTCTCCCAGTGACCATATATGGGATTATGTACCAGAAAAGATTTCAGTCCTCAGGTCTTACATTTCTTGGACATCATCAATTAAAACACTCACTCGCTTTGACAGAAAATAACGTTCCTGCTTCCGCTCAAGCAGGGGTTAGGCTGTGAGCGCTGTCGGCTCAGCCTGCCTGCCCTTGCGCACGCCTCCCCACGCTCCCTCTGCACATTCTCCCAGTGACCAGGACATACCAGTGTTTGAATGCACTCAGGTTGAACCCATGCTGTTAAGGACCTGTCACTTGTGGAGTTTTACCTTTCAGGATTCTGGGCTGTCAGTACTCATCGTCACCTAGATCACATGTCCTTTTCAAAAAGTGAAATGCCCTTCACATACCAAGCACACTTCACCTTCTTCCAGAAGGTTGCTGCCTCTAATGGGAGGTGGCAGCTGTTAGTAGTTCACGTCAACCCTGTCCAGAGCTTTAGGCTTGAAAAGGAAAAAACACTTTCTCCAGCACAAACAATCAGAATCAGTTTTAAGGTGGCAAAGTTTAGTTGTTTGACTTGCAGCTTGACAAATACCTTTTACAAGTGAATTTACAAAGTGGATTTTCTTCCCTGAAATTTTGCTTGGTGACCAAAATTTAAATGAAAACCATGAGTCAAAGACTTTACCACATTTCTCCAATATAATCATCATTCTTTCCCTTACAAGTTAATGTGAGGTTAACTCCTGCCTAATTAATAAGAGCTACAATTCAATAAGCATTTACTTTATGCCAGGCATGTGCTTCATATGAAATATGACATCTAAAACTCCAGCAATCCTGTGATTCAGATTCAATGTTAGCTTCCATTTTACTGATGAGGAAGTTGCTTCATGGAGTATGTAAGGGACCAGCCCAAGGTCACATTGTTCTACAGCCAGGACTCAAATCTACCTGTTCTGCTCCCAGACATCACATTCTCAACAAGGATGCTATGCTGGACCTACCAGAATGGGATTCCACCTTAGTGACAAAGGCATCACAGTCAAAATCAACAAGCCCAGCACCTCCCATTCAATCTGTCCTCCACAGGCCATCTGTGCGACTTCCTGAATATACAGATCTGATCATGACACTGGTGTAAAAGTTTTAGTGATTTCTCCTTGCCTACAAGATAAAGTCTGAATCCTGAGGATGGCTTAAAAGACTATCATATTCTGTCACCTGCCTCTCTACCTACATTGACTGCCACCTGCTCATACCCTAGTGATGCCATTTGTGGTTCACTAATGGGCTCGTGTTGTTTGATGCTTTAGGACCTTCAGACTTTCTGCCCTGCACTGTTCCTCCCCTGCTCTTACCCCAGGAAGCTCTCACACATGCTTCAAGACCTCCCTCAAACATCGCCTGTATGTCCTTCCCTGACATAAATATCTTCTTCTCTCTTTGCTACCAGTACATAGAAACTATTAATCAAAATTATCATAGTTCCCATTTTTTAGCTCTCATGCACCAGGCAGTGTTGATCACTTTTGTATGTTTGCTGGGTACAAATCTTGAGGCACAGACACAATTATGGGAGAAATGTAACTGTTTCTTTTTTAAAAAAACTGACCATAATTTCAATTTTGAGACCTCATTCAGCTGGAAGACAGAAATTTAACATCAGCCACTGCAGTGTCTCCTTTAGCTCCTGGGGTTGCAACTGAGTTGTGAGAGCCTTAGGCACAATGCAGGGGTGTGTGTGTCTGTGTGTGCTCACATGTGCATATGTATTGAGAGGGGCTGGGTGAGGATGCACCTTTGGTCTCTGTGCCACCATCTCCCTGTGTTGGCATCTGGGTGAGGACTTGTTATCATACCAGCTGGGATGGTGGTGTCTGCAGACTCCTCAGACTGATCAGACATCTGTGCCCTCTTGGCTTACCAGAAACATTCTGTCTCTCCTAAACCACTGTGGGTTGGGAGGATTGGGGAAAAGTGTGAGGCTTTCTCCAGCCCAGGTGTACTACACAGGCATTTGTGTGACTCTCACTCCATGCTGGGTTCCCAGCAAGTCTGGAACTGAGCCCTCTCTCTGGACTCCTGCCTGTGGTCAGGGCCCACATACTTTCTGTGGTCAAAGCCCTAAGCTCTTTGGCACTTCCACATTTTCCCACCTTGGACTCAGAGTTGTTCCAGCTTCTGTCTCCCCTTCACTCCCCTCCGACTCTCTTTGCCCTTCTTCTTTAATCCTAGAAAGCTGTAATGTCTGTTGGGGAGAAAAACTGGCTCTGACTAATTCAGTAATTTTCCAGATCTTAAGTCTTATGCCTGGATTCCTTTGTTCTGTGAGTTCTGTTGAATTATTCCTTCCTTGGTCAATGAATGGCAGCATCTGGGAGGAAAGATGAGGGCTACCAGGAAATTCAATGCAGGGAATGAGAACAGTTAATATCTCACTAGCACCCCTCCTCCAAACACACACATTCCACATTTAACCCATATAGTCTTCATAAAAACCTTTTGTGGGAGGTGTCATTATTCTTATTTTAGAGTAACCACTGAGGCTTAGTGAGATCAATTTACCTTGCCCACAGCTGGCAAACTCTTGAATCCAGTCCATGCTCCTGACCACCACATCCATTATCCTCATCACAAGGGACTGAAATAATTTCTTTAGATACCTGAGTTTCCTACTAAACTGTCAGCTCCTTGAAGTTAGGGCTAGGACTCCATTCATCTTGATATCATCAATGCCTGGCACACAGTAGGTGCTTAGAAGGTGGTAGTCGAATTGAAATGGGTCAAGGAGAAAGACAGGAAGATAAGAAGGAGAAAAAAATGGTGAATGGGAAAATTCCCTTATCTTAACCTATTCTGAAAGTTCCTGAATGATATTCTGTCAAGTAAAATATAAATGGAATTGAAAGTTTCATGGTATTGTCTAAATCATGTCTAGAACTAGACTCTCCTTACATTATTCTAGATGTAGAAATTAATTCTTTGTGTCCAGAAAAGAACAGGGTGTAATATGGTTGGTGACACAGCAATAACAAATGAGGACCATGTGCATTTATGAGCAGAGACCAGGATTGCTGACAGCTGTTATCAGTCAATGCGGGCCTTGTTGATTTTTGTTTACTTTCGAAACACTGTCATCCAAGATGCTGGTGGTATATAAATCTGATAACTTGTGGAATTTCACACCTTTCTATTAATTTTTGTCTGAAAGTTCTTGTTTTATCACATTACATAAGCACCTCTGATAATAATTACCATATTTATTAGACTGTGCATGTAGGTGGAGGGTAAAGGTTTTAGGCTGTGACATGTCCAAGTTACAGTCAAGGTGGTTTTGCTGAATAGCTTTCTCATGATCGTCTATCTACATGTGTTTTATTTAAAAATTTTTTTTTATTTGATATTGTAACAAAGACTACAGCACAATATATATGTAAAGTGACAGTTAATCATTTCCTGCCCACCTCTCTCAGGTCATTCGTATTAACAGCATGGTGTGTGTTCTTAATTGTTCATATAACATGTGTGTTCAAGTGCATGTTCACATTCACAGCAGCTGCCAGGAGAGGGTTTTTTTTTATTTGATATTGTAACAAAGACTACAGCACAATATATATGTAAAATGACAGTTAATCATTTCCTGCCCACCTCTCTCAGGTCATTCGTATTAACAGCCTGGTGTGTGTTCTTACTTGTTCATATAACATGTGTGTTCAAGTGCATGTTCACATTCACAGCAGCTGCCAGGAGAGGGATCTGCTTTTTCTTCTTATATTCTTCTTATATTCTCTCTCCTGACCTTTCTCCTTGTTTTTTGACCTCCAGCTAATATCTTTCATTCTTTCCCCTTTTCTCTTCTCCATTCCTCCTCCATCTCTTTTTTTTCTCTCTCTCTTCCCCTTCTCTATTTTCCATTTTCCACCTTTTCCTCTTTGTTTCCATGTTAGCCATGGAGTACCCAGGCTCTCACGAAATTAAATCCAGTCTCAGTTTGGGGTATGAACTTTATTCTTGGGTCGTTGTATGCCTCAGCATAACAAAGTAAGGGAAAAGTGTAGGCAGAAAGTAAAATATTCAGTTAATCAAAATTAACTTATTTGACTGAAATATTTCAGAACCCAGGGTTCTTTTTAAAATTATTAAAATCTTTATTGTATACATTTAATTCAAAGGGAAAATCATACTTATCATTCTTTTAAAAAATCCTCAAATTCTAGAAAAGCATTTAAAGCAAAAGGTAAATTTTTGTGTATCCCCCAGAATTCTTCTTCCTGCAGTCCCACACTCTAGGAATAGTTTAGTATTTCCTTCCACAGTTATTCTGGACATTTATAAAACATAATAAGTATCATATGGAATGTGTATGTAGACAGCAGATAGGAAGCTTTTTCACTTGACAATGTGGACATCTCTCCATGTCAGCACATATAGGTCCACCTCTTTGTTTTTAAATGTTGCATGATAGCTTCACAATTCATTCAACCATTTCTATATGCACATTTAGGTTGCTTCCGTTTTCCAGGATGCATTTCTAAACTTTCAACCCCAAGACTTCCCGAAAGGAATGCTGTCAATTCTTGCCTCCTTAATGACTTGGGGTTGCTGACTTGAGTGACTGTTACTTAATCAGTGACCCCCATAATGTTGACAATGTCCTTTGTCCACATTTCCTTGAGGACAAGAACTTGCTGACTACCTACACCCTCTGAAGCTGTTCCTTCAAGTCTCATTCTGCTAGTTTTGTTTTTCTCATCTTCACTAACCTTTTGCTTCTGCTTAAACCTATAGTTTGGCATAGAATCCCAGGTCTGATCCACCAAACCGTGCACATGCAGTCACCTGCTGTACTGACTGACTTTGCAGTGGCACAAATGGTGTCTGAACTTTCACCTACCTAATCATCTTCTCTCTTTCCTTGGGTTTGATCTTTGCAAGAATTCTACATAGCATTTTGGGGAACAGCCAGGTTGTATAGAGGCCTTTACTTGGGACCCTTGTCCTGGGGCTACAAAGAACAACAGACAACCTGGAGGTGCCTTTGTCAATATGAATCAGCTGCCAGCAGCAGAAGACGGCTTAAATGAGAGAGGGCAAAGAAGGTGTCAGCTCAGAGGATTTGGGGGCTTTTTGGGCTATTTAAGGGAAAAGACTATGATAGAGGGGTTAAAAGGTGGTTGAATAGACAAGGTAACTCTGAGAAGCCAAAAGAAATTATGGGGTTTTCCCCCTGCATGTTCACCATTTCATGAAATAAATCATTTCTAAGATTTCAAGTGGTTTTTAAATTCATTTCCTTACTTTAAGTTTCCATTTTAAGATTTTATTTGTCAGGATAGTTGTTCACTTGTATTTCACATTTTGATGTGAGTGGTTCAAAAACTCAAAATATTTCAAAAAATCAAAATATTTCAAAAAATCAAAATATTATTAGTATTATGCTAGAAGTTATATAATGTTCACGCTAAACCCAAACACACATTTGAGAAGGCAGAATACCATATGTTCTCTCTAACATTTTCTCTATGAAGCAAACAATCCATATTTCAAGTGTGTTCTTTCTTGGCTGTGTGTTATTTATATTGATCATTAAACAGTCCCTAGAACTGATTTTCAATATTCAACAGATATTGACATTGTTTTTCTAAGGTGTCAGCATTCAAAAGTAGAATATAGATGAACCAGGGAATTTATTGTATGGCTGTGGCAGGAAGGAGTTGCTACTATTATTATTATTTAGCAAAGACTCATGTTTCAAATCATATTTTTCACATGAAAATTTTATTTATTTGAAATACTAGAAAGAATTCCAAACTGAATTGGTAAGAATAGTAGACTATTTCTAAGTAAAATTTAATTTAATATTTTAAAGTATAACATCTCAAAACCATACTACCATAATGTAAAAATGAAGCTAAATTTGTGAAAAATAACTTCAGAATCCAAATCATATATATGATTTATATAGGCAATCTTTTTAAAGATACAATTAATCAAATATGTTAGACTAGTTAAAATAAAATAATTCAAAGAATAAGTGCTGAATCTAGAATTTAGAGATGGGCTAGCCAATTAGCTCAGTTGGTTAAAGAGTAGCCTTATAACATCAAGGTCACAGTTTCGGATCCCCATACTGGCCAGCTGTCAAAAAAAAAAGAAAAAATATCCATAGGATTTAGAAATGTATGGCAGTAATCCTAAATTTCTAGAGCTTTTTGTTTGAAAAGATATTCATTCTCATAGGTTTTTCCTTACTAATAAGACCTGACAATTGTAGGAGGAAAACAAACTTTTAAATATGTATACAATATGAATTAGACCATTCTGAATTATACTAGATCCTCAAGCACCATAATCTAATTTGATGCAAATTTAAATATTTTTTACATGTTATCATATTTATCTCACACTGAAAGTTGGATTTGTAGGTTGAAATATTTGAGACAGAAGGGAGGAAACCGATTTGGCCTGTGAATGCACGGAGAGCTGTACTGGCTGCCAGGGCTGCCGGTCCTGTCACCATTCCTGCTTTAGACTCATGACCCCTTTCCCATCGCCACCTTGGGGTCCTTGCACACTTCACTCTGGTGCATCTCTGTATAGGTGGCTGCTGTGGTGCCCCACTCCATTAGGGGCTTACTCCAGTCTCTCTGGTCTTTTCTTTCTACCACCCACTCCAGCATCAGAGAAGGCTTTAGGGAGGGGAGCAAAATCATGCCTTTTTTAAAGTGTAAATTTTAATGGTATGTGCATTATATCTCCATTAAGATGTTAAAAATAAAAAAAGAATCATGACTTTAAACGAAAGAAAAAGTAAGCAAATAGCAGGTTCCAGACTGGCCATGCATGCCCTTTCTAAGAGCAGGATGTGCGCTTTTTTCCTATTTGTTACTTTCTCAAAATCTTTTAGCATTTGTTAAAAGCTTTATCTCTTCACCAATAGATTTGTTCATTTAAAAAAATAAAATGCTTTGGATTCTAATGTGATGCATCATTTCTGAAAGCAGTCTTAATACAGGAACTAAAGGGCAGTGCGACTTTACAGAAAACATTTTTAATGAAGTGGCTTGGAGTTTATACATATACGCACTCGATATGTGTAAATATTTCAGGTTCATTTATTAGTTATGCTTTGTGAAGGAAGGCTCAGACCATTTTGCAGAAGGAGAACTGAGGCACTAGGTGAGGGAACTTGACCCCAGCTCATGCAGACAGACTTTAGCATAATTTTGTATTGCTGCTGAGATGTCTTCATTTCATGTCTCACCTTTGATCCCCTGATACAGGTTACTTTCCTTCCATCCAAAAATATCTGATGACACCTCTAAATTGCAGATACAAGTAAAAAGCATTTTCCCAGAATCTATGGTACAATGGAAGCTCAGAGACCTATGGTCACAGTGATGAACTTCACTGGTATAATACAGGCTGTGTGGGAGGTTAAGATTTGGACCCAAAGTGTATTTTTAATCACCAATTTAAAGTGTTGTTTCACATACGAATACAGGGCTCTGTTCCATCCTTACGAGATTTCACCTGACCCTGAGCACTTAGAAAATGAGATAAAGAAGCAGCAGGAGAGAAGGCCTTTTCTGTTCTGCCTACAGAGCTCCTGGCTGCGTTCTCCAGCTAATATTTCTTATTTCCCCAACACAGTGGCAGCAACAGCAATGTGCTTTATAAACTATAGAGGCTGACCACTTCTTTAAAGCTTAAGTTCTGGACATCACCCTCCTCTTCCTAAAACCTGTATTTCCGCAGGACATTAGGGCATAGGACAGGCAACATTAGCCTCCCTGTTTCCAATGCCTAGCAACAATGTTTGTGGGTACCTGGTGACTACGTGACAGGTGTGTGTGTTTGTCCATGCTTGTGACTCCATATGTAAAACAAAATACAATTTTAAGAGAGATAATACCTTATGGGGGAGTATCCATGAAGATTTCAGTTGAAAGGTTTATTCAGTGGTTGCTGTGGCTACTAATGCTTCTGCATTCAGCCAGGATATAACAAAGAGCACAGCCAAGTAAAGGCAAATGGTATCAGCTGTACAGTAACTGAAGATTCTAGGTCCTACCTAGTTAGGTAGCCTGTTCTCTGTGATTGAATGTATATTTATTGCCTTAAATATAGAACCTGGAAATTTAACAATAGGGATTCTGCTGGAGTGAGAATAAAGCCAATTTCAAACCTTACTGTTATTTTAATCCCCGGAGATGACATGAGAAAGCAATTAAGAGAGGTACTCTCTGAGGAAAAACAATCTCACCTCCATGAAAAGAGGCTGGAAGCACCTTTGAAGAAAGATGAAACTGAAAACAGCACCATCCCTTCCTTGAGAATATTAACTGAGCACCTGTATCATAAATGTAAAACAAATGCAAATCGATATATTGTCTGCAACCCCAAAATTTGCAAAACTGAATCAAAAATCTCCTGAAGGATAACAGTTCCAGCGACTGAAATAATCACCTCTCCCTATTCTAATCGGAGACGGTGCTCCTGAAAACAAAAAGGGAAAGAGAAGGGAAGCTTCAGCAGCGTTCGTCGCTCAGCAGCAAGCTGAGTCTCTCCGGTTGAGTTAGAATGAAAAAAGGACGTACCGAGAAAAAAAAAAAGGATGGTTATTTTCTTTGTAATGTGAGCTTTTTTTTTTTTTTTTTTTTTTTTTGGGTTTTTTTTTTTTTTTTTGGGTTTTTTTTTTTTTTTTTGGGTTTTTTTTTTTTTTTTTAGCTGTGAACTTTTTACCTTGCTTCATTCATGCTTCATCTGATCAATTACTAACTGTAAAGTCCCTGAAAAGCGAGCGCGGGCATCTTAACGTTGACATTTTGCTCTGGATTCCTCTTCACTTCAGAATGGGCCGGTTGGGAGCGGGGTGTAGAAGTATGACACCTTTGTGACTGTAAAGTGTGCGCGTCGGTCCCCTGAACACCGCGAGGACCAGAGGACCGCGGGGGAGCGAGTGGAGCGCGACTCTCCCACCCAGCATCCGCTTTCAAACCTTGGGAGCCTTCTCGCCATTGAAATGCAAATCCCGTCCTGAGCGCCCGGGCCAATCCGGGAGGCTTCCTGTGAGATTACCTGGTGGCGAGCGCCGAGCGCGCGCGGCCCCTCCGGCGCGGCGGGCGGGCGGGCG
>NW_007728154.1:115920-120416 GCF_000696425.1 Galeopterus variegatus | reverse complement strand
GCCGCTCTGCAGCCCGGGCTCTGCGGCGCGGGGCGCGGCCGACCGCCTATTGTTGAGCGCGCCGAGCCCCGCCAGCGATGCCCCGCGCCGCCTCCGCCGAGCGTCGGCGAGGTTTGAACTTGGCTTCGGCCTGGAGTCCTGCGCAGCCCGGGGTCGTCGGCTGCCCGGCGAGCGGCGATGGTGAGTGTGGGGCGCGGGTCGGCTTCGCGCCGGCGGCTCCTTTCTGAGCGTGTCTATTTCGGTCTCTGCGGCGACTCTGGAAACCGCGTCCTAAGGACGGTTCCCGGGGCTGGCTTTCACAGCTTTCACACCGGCAGCCCGCGGGGTGGGGGACAGGGGGCGTGCTACGAGGGTCTCCTGTCGGCCCTAGGCCTTGGCTGTTTTATTAGGGAGGCAGAAGCTGCCACTCTAAGAGGAAAAGAATTGTTGGTTATTGACAGCATGAACACTTTTCAGAAGAAATGATCTGTGAAATATTTTAATTTTGATGAATTGCTTCCCACGAGGGCCCCTACTGAGTTTAGGACGCCTTGCCTTTCTTAATTTTCCTGTATTTGTCTCTGTAGGAAAGGCTCCAAACGTGGGGCACTCCTGCTACGCCCCCCCCGTCCCCATCTTAGGGTAATTGTTAAAAAAAAAAGTGTTCCACTATCATGTAGCAAACATTTAATCATGAAAGTGAAATTATACCTGACTCTTGCTTCTCTGAGTTGCCAGAGGGAGAAAACCTCTTTGCTTAGTTCCCCCCAGTCCCCGCTTTCCACTGTAGTGCTGTGGAGCACTTGTGTGCACAGAGCTTTTGGATGGGGAGCAAATGGGCGCCCGCATGCATGTAATCTCCATGGAGAGATTGCTGAGAGGTCAGGGTGCAACAGGAAGTCCTAATGCAGAGGCGTCTAGACATATTTCTGTGCGTTCTCTATTTCTAATGAGTTATTTTTTAAAGGCTAGTTAGAAACCATTTCCTGTTAAAAGTACCTTGGCCAGATAGATATATGGCTAAATCTTCCCCCAAATAATTTCACCAAAAGTTTATTTACATCTTAATTAATTTTGATGGTTATTTTTGTCTTTTAAAGCACCCTTTTTTCTGATTCTAAAAGTCTTACACGATTATTGCAGAAAAGGTGGAATATACAGGACAGAGAATGAAGTAAACTGTTATAACATGTATGTTCCATTTGCTAAAACCTAGTTTTTCATAGAAGCCAGCCATTTGAAACTTTGCCCCTATGAACTTTTTTTTTCATTGCTGTCTTGGTTTAGGAACTTAAACAAGGAATTGATAAGGAAATGAATTTACTTTTAAGAACTGTTATAAACAACAGTAACTTATTCACGTTGTTCATGGGTTGGAACAGAATTTATTGTGGCAATTTCTCTTGAATCAACTTCCCACATCTGCTCCTGGCAAATGGTTTCTGTTTGTATAGCCTGTTTTGTAAATACATCTCTCCACCATTAAGGCAAAGTGCCCAAACACATACCCCTTTCCAGTGCTTGTAGCTCAGCTCATACAGTTAATATTTTTATTGGTTTCTACATCAGAACTTCCTCACAGTACACTTGATAAAACCCTGGAGAAGGTTACCAAGGGATATTGTAGAGAATTTACTTCCCTGGAGATTTTAAGAATAGGATAAACATCCATCTGCCTCCAATGGCTTCAGTGCAGTACTGTCTGGATGAAGGAAGATTAGGTCACCTCTCAGAACCTCAAAATTGAGGAATTCTAAACAAATTCTCATCCTCAGTGCCCTGAGACCAAGGGATGTAGAGATTGCCAAAAGTACCTGAGCTCAGTATGAGGTGAAGTTCTGTTTTGATTTATGTGAAATAAAGGTATTTCTTTGGTAAGAGAAATTTTAAATATCCTTAGGATTTACCAATCCTTTTCTATCATGGACAGAAAATCAACAATGATTTAATTGCTTTCTAGTAAGTTATAGGTTGAATACAGTATAAATTCTATGATTTTAAGTAAATGATTTGATTCATAGGAATTAAAAGTTTGCCCCAGACTTTCTCAACTTTTAACCCAATGTTCTTTTCAGTATCCTATCTTGTGTGTTAAATCTGGTTACTTTTTAACACACCAACATTTTACTTCTCAAATTTATTCTTGCTTTCTATTTTCATGTACTAGTGGAACCCAAATAGCACTTTGACCAAAACCAAGTATTCCTGTAAGCTTTTTTGGACGATATTCTTCTGGACTCCAGCAGTGCCGTGGTGGTGTTGGTGACTTCCAGAAGGTCAGGATTTCATGCGTTGCTACTTCCTCTACCCTCTGGTTTGACAGAAGTATCCTGTAATTCAAGCCACTGTGTGACCTCAGTTGCCGTGACACCTTCCTCCCTTTCTGTAGTATCACTTGACCAGGGGCTGCCATCCCTATTTCCTCCTGAAGGATCACTAAGAGAGGTTCACTTTCTAGAAAAGGTCACGTCAAAAAGAAAATCAGGAAGCCAGAGTCTCCTGGCTGGGCAGTTTTTGCCTGGCTTGAATGAGCAGTGCTTCCATTTCCTACCCTGCAAAGGGCTTGTCATGTTTCTCCATGCGTCATGTTTCTCCATGCAAAAACAAACAAACTAGTTTTCTTATGCATCCTAACACCCAAAGAAAGAATAGGAGTATAAACCATGGTCACTTATTTATTACTATGTGGGAGGCATCCCAGGAACCAGTGATGGGTTCCTGACCCTCAGGGAACTTGTCATATAAGAGGAAAAATAAAACGTTTTAATAAGTGAGTGCCCTTCAGAGGGAGTAGAGTACAAGGGTTAAGAACTTAAGTTTGTTGTACACTTAAACATACATCGACCTATGACTCAACGTTTCCACGCCTAGGTTTTTACCCAAGATAGATGAAAACAAATGATCATGAAAATGACTTGTAAAGAATGTTCAGAGCAGCCTTCTTCATAATTACCAACAACTGGAAACAAATGAATGGATATACAAACTGCGGTATATCAGTACAATGGAATAGTACTCAGCAGTCAACAGGAACGAACTCCTGATACTCACAAAAACCTGGATAAATCTCAAAAGCATTATGTTAACTGAAAGAAGCCGTACACGGAAGAATGCATAAGCAATTCTGTGTATGAAGTGCTAGTACAGGCAAAATAATCTATGACAGTAGAAGTCGGTGGTTGGCTGGGGGCAGGGGTAGCTTGAAAGAAGAAGGGATTTTCTGGAATGGTGGAAATGTTCTACGTCTTGTTTTCAGTGATGGGTACACAGGTGTACATATTTATAAAACCCCATCAAACTGAACATCTAAGATCTATGTATTTTATTGTTGGCAAAGCATTACCTCAATAATAAGAAGAACTTAGGTTCTAGTGTTAAGCAAGTACACATCCCATCTCTGCCTCTAGGCATGTATTGCCTTGGGCAAGGTAGTAAATGTCTCTGAGCTTCAAAATATTGGACATTAATAATAATAACAATGATAATAGAACAACTTCATATGGTTATTGTGAGGATTGAGTTAGATAATGATTAAAAGTATTTGGTTTAGTAAGTGCTCAATAAATGTTAACTATTATTTCCATGCACTGTGATAAATATGTGATTTTGGTGTGGATGATAAGAGTATTCACAACACTTGTTGTGAAAGCCATCTCATTTATTTAAAGTAAGAAAGGATCTTGTCATCTGTTAACTGATATCCTTAGCATTACATGTGTCTTCATTTATTTATTTATTTTTTTGGCAGCTGGGCCATACAGGGATCTAACCCTGGACCTTGGTGTTATCAGCACCACACTCTAACCAATTGAGCTAACTGGCAGACCTTGATGGGTATTGTTTGTTTGTTTGTTTTTATTTTTTTGAGGTTGTGGGGAATCTAAAGTACTTGCCTAATCAAAATACTACTGGAATTTGGCTTTGCCAGCAAAGGTAAACCTCAAGGAGAGGAAGTACCCACTAGGCAAACCCCTCTTTTTTGAGAGTTGATTTAATCAGAGTAGTTGAAACTGAACTCCCAGACTAGGCTCACAGCATTTTCTGGGAATCCAGGTGAAACATTTATATATTACATCCTCTTTCCAAAGGTGTGGGTAGAAAAGACATCTTTTGATCTCTGTATCAAATTAATATTGTATTTTCTTAGAAGAGACAAATTATATAACTTGAATTTTATATGTACTTTGGACAATATGATAATAGTTTATTTAATCTATTAAGTTTCAATTATTTTATTTAAGTTCAGTGAAGTGTTTGGGAAAGATGTTATATACTTTTCAACTCCAAAGGAGGCATTTTGTTGTTGGATTGGTTTAATTCATTCAATAAACATTTATTAAACATTTACTGAGAACGTATTAGCCTCTGGGAATTCAGTTATGAATAATAAGACATTGTACACTCAAGGATTCATAGACATCCAAGCCATGAACATGAATGTGTATACATTTCTTTTAGAATTTTTTTCAGAGCAAAGAGCCCTGTCTTAGGCTAGTCTTAGTTTTTTGTTTTTCAAA
>NW_007728154.1:106683-115250 GCF_000696425.1 Galeopterus variegatus | reverse complement strand
AGAATTTTTTTCAGAGCAAAGAGCCCTGTCTTAGGCTAGTCTTAGTTTTTTGTTTTTCAAACCCTCCTGCTTAAAACAAAGGTTTAAAATCCTGGTTCTTTTTCATTGGTGCTATTTTCTTAAACACTGGAGTTTCTTACTAAGGTTTTCTCGTTAGTCCTTACTGAAAATAACAACAAAGTGGTCTTACATAAAGACAAAGTGTTCTTACATAAAGATGGTTGAGTGTAGTGGAAAAGTCATAGACTGGAAACAGAACCACTTAGGTTTAAATCTGAGCGCTGCTGCCTGCTAGTGATTTGGGGAGTCCAGTAAGCCTCCATTTCTTTATCTTTAAAATAGTGATAATAGTACCTTGAGAGAGGTATTAATACTTATCAGGTTAAAGCTTGTTCTAAAGATTAAATGACAAAATACGTGTAAAAATAACTAGGCTGGCACCTGGTGGATGTTAATTCTTAACATTTATTGAGTACTTACTAAGAGTCAGGCACTATCTGCAACTTTTCTTGTAGTGACTGATTTTATCTTCCCGACACTCCTGTGAGATAGGCACTATTATTATTCCCTTTTAAAGCTGAGAAAACTAAAGGAGAGAAGAAATTAAATAACTTGCTGAGGGTATGGAGGTGCCAGGGTTTAGAATCCGGTGCCATTCTGTCTCTTAACTAATAAGATTCATAATAGATGTCAATTACCTTTCCCTTTTTGGTAAAATTGTTTTTGAGATTTAATTATTGCAGAGAGCATAACACCAAAAAGTGGTGCTTTTAGTGCCACCTTATGGGCTGCATGTAAATGAACACTGGTGGTGGAGGAACTTGTTGACCCCCTGAGTGTATTCTTAAATGGTTAATGGGCCTACCACCTTGAGGCTGGAGGAGGGGGGAGGCTTGTTGGAGAGGCACTAATGAGCCATGCCAGGTTCTTTCCCCAACCCCTCAAAAGTCCACCTGTCAGGTGGCTCTGTCTGCCATTGTCCTTTATACTCCTTACCCCAATGACTCCAACTGAGAAGTCGATGAATTTGTGAATAAATAGATGTGGAGAACTAAAGCTGCCTGTTAGTATTTGAACTAGATGTTGTAAAGTCTGTGAAGGATTAGGATAGATGTATTTTCTTGGTCTCCAAAAGGAAGGCAAGGTGAGAAATGTGCTCCAGAGCACTGTTAGAGTAAGAGGAAAAGTTAACTACAGACCCAGGATGTTTTGTATTCCCTATCTCCGTTAGCATTTCTTCAGCTTCTAGGTTCTGCAGTACCTTGAGCTAAAATTTTGAACAGAAATAAGTTGTAAGTGGTAGATTGAGAACCCTACTAATTTAATGAAGACTTAAGAAGTCACATTGGCCAATTTATTAAAATAATGTGTAGGAGCTCAGGAGGAAGATGTAGTTAGATAAATATATGGATACTGTTACCTGTTTGGATATGAGCCTTTTCACTTAACTTTTCCCTCCAAGGTCTTGTTTCTTGTGCAAAATACTCTGGATTATTGGTCTCAACATCCAAGCCTCTCCTTTGCAGTGCGGGGTTAGCTAGACAGACAGAATCTCAGGACCATTTCCTCAACCACTAAGTGGTGCCAGGTCTATCTACAGACCCACCAGAGAAGCCTCCCAGCATGCAGAGTGGGTACCTCTGGATATGTCAGGCTGAAGCCAGGTGGTGCAGGGAGTAACCCCTTTGCAAAGTGTTGCTCCAGTCCTGTGTTTGAAGGAATACCATGTGTACCAGTTCTGTCCATCCAAATGAGCCGTGTTATCTCAGGGCAAAATTACTGACAGGTGAAACTCTACTAGGGCTTTGCTCTCTGAAGGGGAGAAATAAAATGTGGAAGAGGAACCTGCAAGATCTTAGCTCTCTGGCTGTCCCTGACACCCATTAGGCCTTGTGCCAGGCTGCTTTGTTGCACACAATCTCCACTTTAGTCTTTTAGTCTAACTCACAATAGACATGCAGGCTAAAGTTAGGAGAACTACAGGACTGTCACTTGAAGTCCCTTTCGTTCTCTTCACCATCGCCTCCAGCCTCTTTCCCTCTAACATTAAGCCCTTTGTGTCAGTTCCCATGGCTACCCCTCCACCACTAGCAGCTGGAATGTGACAGTGCGAGGAGGCTAGCTCCCCTACTGAGCCAGGTCTGGCTGGGGCGGAGGCCACTGATCCGCAGCTGGATTCGTGAAATGTGTCACAGTCCAGTACCTTCTCTTTGTCGTGGGTTCTGTACCTTTCCCAGGCTTGACATGTCAGGGTTGCAGTGGGAGGGGAGATTCAGGGTGGAGGGCAGCTCACGCTGTCCCATGACTTGCCAACTCCTGCCTGAGGCTGGTTCGTTCTACGTGTTAGTGCCCAATGAAGGGGAGGGACTGCTCTGCCCATTCAGGTAAAGATGATCACTCACTTCCCCACCTATGTTCCCTTCAGCCTTTGTTCCCAGTACCATCTGTTTATGAGTTAGTCGGCGTGAACAAGGCTGGGTTTCAGTCTGGAAGGAATTGGTCTCAAAAGCGGGTTTTTACATCCAGCTTAGAAGACCACACAAGCACTGGAAACTGGATAGCATGGGACTTGAGGTTCAAGGTGAGAACAAAACCAGCTAAGAGTTTGTCTCAAGCCTATCTCCTGAGATGATGTTTAGAGGCTTCTTAAATTCCTCCTCATTTAGAGTCCAGCTGACCTAGAGTTAAGACAGGACTTATAACTACAAGTAGAATTTAAGCAGCCCCAGTGGCGAGGATAGGGGGAAGTAGTTACCAGTAGAAACCACCAAAAATCATCACTCCTGAGGAGTATGATGCTGGGAGAATTGTTATCCTCTTGGGATAAGGCAATTCTATTTTCTAGAGATCTTTCAGCCCTACAGATAACTGAGCCCTTAGGTGATGCAATTGTGGGAGAAGTTGGTTAAGGGTAGCACTTTGGAGCGTTATCGTGGGTTGAATCCTAGCTTTACCAGTCTCTCTGTGATCTTGAGCAAAGTTATTTAAGTTACCTGAGCCTCAGTTTCCTTTTCTATAAAATGTGGACAACACGTCATAGAGTTGTTATAAGCACTGAATTAATTATATAAAAATACTTTGTAAATTGTACAGCCCAACACGGGTACCAAGTATAACATTTTTATTTTTCCTTTTTGTCTTTTTTTTTTTACTGACCGGTAACGGGATCGCAACCCTTGGTGTTGCGCCCGCACCACGCTCAGCCAGTGAGCGGGAACCGGTCTCCACATGGGATCCGAACCCTCGGCGGGAGCGCCGCCGCACTCCTAAGCGGCACACTCTCCAGTGCGCCACCGGGCCGGCCCGCAAGTATAACATTTTTAAATGATGCTTTGAGAATTCCATGATAAACTAAAGACGGATTTTATCCGTCCTCCTTTGTGTTGTATGTCAATGGGTCCAGAATTCTCCTGGAGGGGACAGGATAGTGCTGGGGTGAGTAGGGACATACAGGATGAGAAAAAGAACTGTAGCGTGTATTGCAGTACCCTGTGATAGCCAAAGGAAAGGCAAAATGATGGGGATAAGCAGAAACTCAGCCCATGGAACCATAGCTATAAACACCTTGAAAAGGTCTACTGTAAACTGCAAACTTTTCCACAAATTGGCTGCATTTTGGTACCTTGCCTTCCATATAAATTGTGCTTCCAAAGAATATAAAGCAACAGCTGGAGGAAAGCTGGAACGACAGAGTCCTGCTTTGGGTGATAGCAAAGGTTGGAAACTTTAGGTTTGAGATTTGGAGCCATTTAAATAGCTTGGAATGTCTGTTATCTACCCTAAAAAGCAGAATGAATCTCGGATGTTGTGGACACAAATGCATTTGGCATGAGCTTTAAAAAAAGTGCATGTGAGCTTCTTTCTGAGACCCAATAATCCTCTCAGGCAAAATAAGGATTAGGCCTCCCTCACAAACAAGGCGGTGAGTTCACTTTTGCTAAGATTCCTCAGCTGATGCCAAATTTAGCAAGGGACCTATTTTCTCCCAATGAATGACAGTGTCCATTTACATTTTTAATGTCCACCCCTCTTCTCTAGGCAGGTCTAGCACTGGAGCAACTTATTTGCATGTTGATGAGAGAGAGAAACCCTGCCTCCCACAGACTGCATTGGTAGCCCTTCCAGAGCCCGAGACGCTCCATTTTTTCCCTGCCTGCTGGAGGGGAGGGGTCTCTCACCCCAGAGCCTGAGGTGGGAAGGACTCAGGGGTTGAAAAAACCAGGGCCCAAATTCATTCTGGTTTTAAAACAGCGTGAAGATACATTCAGTGACATTCCACCCTGCTTAATGCCCAAGACTCCCTCTGGTGAGAGGCGGCCTCTGGAATGACCCCTCTAGGCTAATTCTGTCATCCTTGACCTTGAGGAACCATTTCTTTCACATCATCTGCTGGGTCCTCTGTGCTAGTCTCTTCCTAAGGAGCCCAGGTAATGTCCTATATTTCCTGTTCTTATTTGCAAAAAACTTCCACTTTGGATTTAAATATTTATATCCCTCTCCAAATGCTTTGGCTATTTGCAGTTGCCCTTTTAAGTAAAGAACCCATCATTATACTACCATCCTGTTACACTCCTGTGGTGACTTTCCACATTCTTCTCTCTCATGTAGAATATGTTGATTGATAATAGCTTCCATCTTACAGTGGTCATCATGCCGCAAGGCAGATAATACTCTGTCCCCTTTCACAGATGAGGTCCTGAGGTTCAGAGAGAATAGTGGCCAGGAGCTCACAGAGCTCAGATTGGCTCCAAATCCTATGTGTGTCTCTCTAATGAGACTGGAGGTCAGAAACTATCTTTTATTCCACCTTGGAGCCTGTTTGTACAAAGTGCTCAGCACTTGTTAATGTCGGTACTCAGAGTTTATGTCTCCTCACTCAGGATTTATCATTTATGCCCTGTTTTTCACCTTGGTTCATAGACTTTTAAAGGTAAGAGGGACCTTAAAGATTATCTATGCCAACCTTCTCATTTTACACATGAGAAAATAGCCCAGAACTTTCAAGTGACTTGATACAGTGATACAGAGAAGGCCTGGAGCAGGCTTCCTGGCTGCTGGCCCAGTACTATTTCTGACTATAATAGAGTATGTATATAGGGCCATTTTTGGTGTCTACTTAATTGTCCACACTCCTTTTTCCCAATAGTTTATGGAAATAAGGGAGAAGGGTTACCAATTCTATTTTCCTGGTTTACTTCCACCACGTTGCTGTGTGTCCTCTCTTTCTCTTTTATTCTTCTCACCACGAGTAGATCCTGTCCAGAGTGCTTTCCTAGAGATCACATGCAGCATAGTCTAGGAGAGGCATGTCAGACGAATTTGGACTGTGATGTGTTCTATTTGGCCCCCACCTTACCCTTTAATAAGAGCCCCCCAGTGCATGGTGTCAACCCTTTGCAGTCTCAGCTGAAGATCCTGGGCACTGGCTGAGTTATAGTCTCTGCACACTCCCCACCTGCCCCAGTGGACCAACAGCACCCTATCTTGTCCGGGCAGAGTATCAGCAACAGAACTTCACTCTGGGAAGACAGTGGTCCCCATCCAGAAGAGATAGGATAGACAACTGCAGGGAGCCTGCCAGGAAGCTGGCCTAATATCAACTCAGGGCATATTTTTATTAAACAAATATTTATTGGGCATCATCTCTGGGAAGAGAACCATACTGGGCCAAGCAAGAAAAGAGAAACCCAAATAAAATTAAGACTATTGCATAGTGGTTAAGAGCATAGGCTTTGTCATCTGCCAGATCTGGATTCAAATTCTTTTTCTACCAGAGTTTGAACAATTGCCTCTGCTTCTCTGAGTCTCAGTTTCATCATCTGTAAAGTACAGATGTAATAGCATAAAGGCACCTGCCTTCAAGAGTGGTTGTGAAGACTGTAAGAAGCTGTGCAGGCAATAGTTAGCATCCAGCCTGGCTCAGTGCAGTTCATAAGGTGGTGGCACTTTGCTGTCAGCACTCCATGAGGCATGTGGTAGGGAAACAAGCATATATACAGACAGTGCAAGTGAATGAAGAGGAGCAGGAGGCTGCTGAGTGTAGACTGTTCTCTCATGGTCTCTCTTATTTACTATAGCTCCCCAGTACTGATCATGATTTCTAAGTATATAGTTGTACAGTTCTTTTGCCTCTCTTCCCACTAATTTATAATTTTTATTTCCTTTGCTGGCCAGTACAGGCATCTAACCCCACCTGAATGTTATCAGCACCACACTCTAATCAACTGAGCTAACCAGCCAGCTCACTAATTTATGATTCCACAGAGGAAGGTATCCTGTCTATTTTGCCACTATTGCAAATCCAGTGCTAATCCAATGTGTGGTCCATGGCTGGTCCTTAGTGATTGTTGATCAAATGAGTGGCTGATTGGGCTGGGTATAGAAGTGGCCATCCTCAGGGTCTCAGTGTGAAGCATCTATCTTAATATATCTTGCATCATTTCAACAGTGTAACCAGTGTTAGAAAGTTCTTCTAAGGGCAGGAATACACTCTGGGTGTCAGGGGTAGAGGGTGAGGGAGCCCTTCAAATTCTGGTTCATCATTTCTCTAGATCTAGGGATGGCTGGGCTTGGACCAGAGAGATCCCATCTGAATTTCAATAACTTTCCTCTCTCTTCTCCTGAAGCTTTCCCTTTAAAGAAGCTTTTGGTATTAAATGTTTTCTACCTGTCTCAATGAACTTTTAGGATTGTAGAATCCAAAAGCAATACGAAGTAAGAGAGTCTATTAGTCCATTTCTATTGCTTATAACAGAATACCAGAAACTGGGTAATTTATAAAGAAATAAAATTTATTTCTTACATTTTTGGAGTCTGGGAAGACCAAGGTCCAGGGGGCACATATGGTGAGGGCCTTCTTTGCAGGGTAGGAACTCTCCACAGCAATGCAGAGTATCACTGGGGAATGTGCTGAACAAACGTCAGTTAACTTTCTCCCTTGCTTTCCTTATAAAGCCATCAGAACCATGCCCATTACCACCCATTAAACCAATGGATCAACCCATTCAGGAGGGTACAGTCTTCATAATCTAATAACTTCTTAAAGGCCCCACCTTTCAATTACCATAAAAGGATTTCCCACCCTCTTAACACTGTTACAACGGAAATTAAGTTTCCGATACATGAACTTTTGGGGGACACATCAGACCCATAGCAGAGAGAGAGAGCACAAAAATTAGAGTTAGCGACCCTGCTGTGCCAGTTTTATAGCTGACAAGTCCTGACCTCGAGCAAATAACTGTCCCTCTATAAGGCTTTCTCTACATCTGTTAAGTGGAGATGAATAATATCTGCTCTACCTGCCCTTTAGGATTATTGAGGGCAAATAAAATAATGTATGGGAAAGTGCTTTACAAGCTATCATGTCTGATATTAAAATCAGGAAGTATCTGTTATAATACCAAGGTGAAGGGTTTGGATCCCTGTACTGGCCAGCCGCCAAAAAGTAAAGTGAATAAATAAATAAACAAAGTAAGGAATTATGTTTTGCTGCAGAGATTTGTGTGGTTCTTTGGGAACACTAGCCTTACCATAGGCTAATGAGAGAGAGAGGGTAGGCGAAGAAAGGCCTAGACTGAATTTTCTTAGGAGGCATTCATCTCCCTCTACTGATACTGGTTTCCCAGCAATCTCGCTTCCTCCTCCAATGAGTATTTTCAGCAGTTATGGAGCTCCCCGAGTAAACCCCTCCACCAGCATGAGTCTTTCCACTGCCCAGATTTGCTCTCATGATAGGTACACCCACTTCCATTTCCTGGAGAAAGTTTTTCTTTAAACATATGGAGAAATTTGACTCTTAGACTCATTCTACGTAAGGAAAGAAAAGGCTGATTTTACTTTTTTCTGATAATTAAAATAATGTTAATTATAAATAATTTACAAGATATAGAAAAAAGAAAAATATCACCCATAATTCCATCATCCAGTAGTAGCATTCTGGTATATTTGCTTTTTTTATTTTCATGTATATCTTTTTGTCTCACATGAACAGCAAAAGGGTAAGATGGAAGAAATAACGGGCATGGTTTGGCATGTGGCCGATGCCTAAGAAAAAAAAAGTATTGAAAGCCTAGTGACGCTAAGAGGAATTTAATGATTTGTGGCTTGGTCTTCAGTTTTACCTCTTTCTACTTATTTTATTTAATTTTGCTTTATCTGTAAAATAAGGATCATAACTGCCTCAATGATAAGAAAATTGAATTACTGTTTTTAAAATCACAGTACCTGGTATATTACCAATAAATGTGAGTTTCAATTCTGTTGGTAAGAAGTTAACATTTATGCCAGGCACTATTCTAAGTGCTTTGCACATGTTAATTCATTCAAGCCTCACAACTACCCTTTGATGCAGGTGTTATTATTATACTTATTTTATAGAGGAGGAGGTAACTGAGGCACAAGAGGTTAAGTGACCTGCCCAAGGTCAAACACCTACTAGATGGTAGAGCTAGAATAGCAACTTGAGCAGCTGGCTCCAGAATCCACATTGTCCATGTACATTACACAGCCTGTCACTTATTAGAGTTGTTTAAAGATGTAGGCTCTTTTTTTTTTTTTTTTTTTTTTTT